>NW_006787829.1:1341887-1362845 GCF_000442215.2 Lipotes vexillifer
AACAAAACCAGACCAAACCATACACAGTGAAAAATGCATGGGGGCAGTGGCAACGATAAATTCTAAATCTGGTAACTCGTTCACTTAAACTGAGTGAAATCAGAAAGTGGACCGAGAGTCAAACAGGAGGCAGGACATAAACCCTGGCTCAGCAGAGTCAAGAGGAAATGCCGAGATGAAGGCAAACCAGGGTGGAGTTCACCTGGGATGGAGACACAAGACCCTGGAAGAAGAAAACAAGGCAGGAGGAGACAGGGAAGTCAGCACAGCTAAGGAAATCAGATGATTTTTCAGAAATCAGAGTGTAAAGAGGAATCGGAGTTTCTTTCCTCCACACTCCCCATCTCCACACTCCCGGCTCCTACACAGCTCACCAATGCCGTGGATGTCAATATAAGGTCCCTTCTTCCTTTCTTATTTCTATTTGTATTTCTTTAATAGCAAAACCTAAGTTGTACTGTCATCCACTTTAAGTATTGCAGCGAGCTGAACTTTAGAGAGCTTCAGGGAAGGTGAGAGTAGCCGACTATAGTCACAGCACCTGATGCAGGACAACAAAGCAGCTACAGCACGTCTGAACAGTCATGGTTCCCAGCCAAAGACCAGTCTGCTAAAATACCCACGGTGCATACATCTTCAGGAAACTTAAGATTTGTTTTTAATAGTATCAAAATTCTTTTTAATTGAAAAGGCAACCTTTGGAACAGGAGAAGACTGTGTATGCCACATACCTGATATGGAGTTAATATCCAGAATATGTAAGGAACTCCTACAACTCAACAGAAAAATCGAATCATCTGTTTTTAAAATGGTCAAATGACCTAAATAGACATTTCTCCATAGATAACATACCAATAACCAACAAGGATATGAAAAGATGTTCAATATTGATAGTTAGAGAAATTAAATGCAAATTAAAACCACAGTGAAGTATCACCTCACACCCTTTAAAAGCGCTACTGTCGGGCTTCCCTGGTGGCGCAGTGGTTGAGAATCTGCCTGCCAATGCAGGGGACACAGGTTCGAGCCCTGGTCTGGGAAGATCCCACATGCCATGGAGCAACTGGGCCCGTGAGCCACAATTACTGAGCCTGCGCGTCTGGAGCCTGTGCTCCGCAACAACAGAGGCCGCGATAGTGAGAGGCC
Source organism: Lipotes vexillifer (assembly GCF_000442215.2). Classification (NCBI taxonomy): domain Eukaryota; kingdom Metazoa; phylum Chordata; class Mammalia; order Artiodactyla; family Lipotidae; genus Lipotes; species Lipotes vexillifer. The sequence goes on from NW_006787829.1 coordinate 1,343,034, forward strand.
TGCGCACCGCGATGAAGAGTGACCCCCACTTGCCACGACTAGAGAAAGCCCTCGCACAGAAACGAAGACCCAACACAGCCATAAATAAATAAATAAATACATACATTTAAAAAAAAAAAAAAAAAAGCGCTACTGTCAAAAAGAAAAAACAAAAAAAAGAAAAACCCCAGAAAATAAGTGATAGCAAGGATGTGAAGCAATTGGAAACTTTATGTACTGTTGATGGAATTATAAAATAGTGCAACCACCAGAGAAAAGAGTGTGGAGCTTCCTTAAAGATTTTTAAAGCTACCGTATGATCCGGCAATGCCACTTCTAGGTAATTTAAAAGAACTGAAAAAGCAGGGTCTCAAAGTATTTGCACACCCATGTTCACAGCAGCACTATTCACAACAGGCAAGAGGTAGAATCAACTCAAATGTCCAAATGCATAAATAGACAAAGTGTGATATTATGCATATAACAGAAGAATATTCAGCCTAAAAAAAGAAAAAAAGGAAATCCAGTCAAATGCTACCAACTGGATGAACCTTGAGGACATTATGCTATATGGAATAAGCCAGTCACAAAAGGACAAATACTATATGATCCCATTTATGTGGTGTATCTAGAACAGTGAAATTTATAGCAACACAAACTAGAATGGTGGTTGCCAGGGACTGGGTGGGACTGGAAAAGGTGAGTGGTTCTTTAATGGGTAAATAGTAAGCTTCACAAAATGAAAACGTTCTGGAGATCTGTTTCACAATAATGCGAATATACTTAGCACTACTGAACTGTATAATGAAAAATGAGTAAGATGGTAAATTCTGTGTGTTTTTCACTAAAATTTTTTAAGTAGCTTAAAAATTAGCTGGTAAAAACATTCCGAGAAATATTTTTCACAGAAAATGTGCATCGTTCCCACCAGAGTAGGAACGTGCGTCTCTTCAGTTAGTCACATTTGCTGAGGGCTTTTATTTCCTCGTGAAGGCTCCCTCACTGGAATGTATTTACTGAACACAAGGATTTCCAGGCACACATGTAGGGCACATAGTACTCCCACTGTGCCCCTTTGTTAGCAGTTTAGTACATTTGTGAAACTTCACTTTCACAGAGTCTCTAACTAGCTTAAAACCCCACTAGTTTACCTTTTACATATCACACCAAAACACCAGAGACCATTAGCTCAAATGCTTACCAAATTTGCTGAGATTCTAAATTATGCTTGGTGCTCCATACATTATTACATTCAGGACCTCACAATCCACTAAGTGAACAGATAATTATAACACCATAAATGCAAAGCAAATGAACACATATGTGGTGAGAAGTTCAAAGATAAAAATACATAGGCAACATGAACAGGAGATGATTGTCAGAGCACACGGTGAAAGCTTTGGAGAGGACTTAGTGAAAGCCGAGAGAATTCACCAGGCAGATGGGCAAGAGAGAAGAGAGAAAGGGATTCTAACAAAGAAGAGCGACAATAAATAAATGATAGGTATGGTGTTCAAGGAACTACAGGTCTTCCAGTATTTCTGGAACTTGCAGTGAAAGAGGTAGAAAGAAGAAAAGATAAATTTACAGCAAAAGGCAGGAACCATGTAATGGAGGGCCTTGTAACTCATACTAAGAAACTTGGACTCGCCATTTGCAGCAACACAGACGCTACTACAGACTATCATACTAGGTGAAGTAAGTCAGAAAGAGAAAGACAAACACCATATGATATCACTTATATGTGGAATCTAAAATATGACACAAATGAAACTATCTATGAAACAAAAACAGAATCAGGGACATAGAGACCAGACTGGTGGTTGCCAAGGGGGAGGGGGTTGGGGGAGGGATGGAGTGGGAGGTTGGGATTAGCAGATGAAAACTAGTTTATATAGAATGTATAAACAGCAAGGTCCTACCGTATAGCCCAGGGAATTATATTCAATACCCTGTGATAACCCATAATGGAAAAGAATATAAAAAAGAATGTATATATATGCATAACTGAATCACTTCGCTGCACAGCAGAAACTAACGCAACATTTAAATCAACTATAGGTCAAGAAAAACAAAATTTTTAAATAAAAATTTTTTTTAAAACCTATGTAACTCAGTCACTTTGCTATACAGCAGTGATTAACGCATTGTAATTCAACTATATTTCAATAAATTTAATAAAATAAATGACATATCTTGAAAAAAGGAGAAATTTGGACTCGTTTTAAGGGAAATCCTTTGAGGGTTCAGTGGGATACAGAATATAAGATCAGATTTTTACTTTAGAAAAATCACACAAGCAATGGTGTCAATTATAGTTTTGGGATGGTAGGACTATGAAACAGAAGGGCATCAATTAGAAAACTCTTGAAACATCTGGATTGATACTAAAACACCAATTTAAGGCAAATGGGCATGTAACAGGCAGGAAATTTTGAGAAATATTTACAAAGTTTGCAGACTGTGATGTTTAGTTCGGTATGCTGGATAAGGAGAAATCTAGGATGCATCACTGGTTCTCAACTTTTGAACCTTCTACACACAAGAGTAAGCTAAGAGAGAAATAACTTTGGAGAATAAGGAAGAAGAAAAAATTGGGGGTTGAGGAATAATCAAATAATATATTGAGTTGGAGCATCCTGGATCTAGATTCTTGTGGGGCATGGAGACAAAGACAGGCACAGAGCAGTAGAATGTACGGCTCTAGACCTCAAGGGCGAGAAAGGGACTGGGGTAGAGGTTAAAGAGTCATCACCTAAGTCATAATAATGGATGACATTCATAGGGAATAGAGGTAGCACAAGATCAAGTACAGAGAAATATACATCCCTGGATTTAAAATAATAATAATAAATGAGTCAAGGAAGAGAAGCCCCTGGCAAAACAGACTATAGTAATATATGAACAACATAATGCAAAGTTTCCAATATTGTAAAAATTTCTTAATAAATGAAAGTATAATTAAATTTGCAGCACTAATCTGAATCTCTTCTCATAATTTACCTCCTCACTCAGAATGTTAAGTATATGCATAGATATAGTAGAGATATAAAGTGCTGCGTAATCTTGACACCATGGTATCTTCAAATCATCATTTCACGTCACTCTGATGATCTTCAGCATAATCCAACCTGACCCCCATGTATATATCTACTTACATCTGAACAGAACTTCCCTGAAACTTAGTTATCATCCACTCGTTCAACGCATTTTTTCCAGTCTTCCGATATCACAATTACGCTCTCTCCACAGTCCTCGTCATCTATTGACTAGCTACCTTGAAAACTATTTAAAGCTAACGCATCCTTAGATGGCAGTGGTTTAAAACCATGTGTGTTGCATTTTTTTACAGGAATTTTCCATCTCTTGACCGAAAGCAACGATTGATGTTGTATTGGAAATTACCAACATGCTATGTTAGCCTCCAAGTATGCTAACTGGCAAGCTATTCCACAAGTCACAAAACAGAAGGGCTCACCCATCACGTTAAGATGCTTAAATCATACACAGTGAAAACAGGAGGAAAAGTATGGGCCAAGTTAACACACTCAGCAGAGAATGCAAGCCGGGTAGCAGAACCACACCACTGAATTCCTGGGTCATGTAATGTTCCTGCATGCAAATGTTCTGCTCTTTCTACCACATCTGCCTACTCTGCTGATGATGTGGTTATGAAGACCAGAGTTGGGATCTGAGTAAGAGGGCTTAGTAGATGGAAAGTCCTGGAACCAACACACGCTTGCTCTTTTGGAAAGTATAGTGACCATTATGCCAGGTCACAGCTGTAGCTTGAAGAGGAGCTTTTGATAAGTTTCTTGTGCAGAAGACAGGTGGAGCCAGGAGAAAGTCTTTTTTTGGGGGGGGCCTCTCACTGTTGTGGCCTCTCCCGTTGCGGAGCACAGGCTCCGGACGCGCAGGCCCAGCGGCCATGGCTCACGGGCCCAGCCGCTCCGCGGCACGTGGGATCCTCCCGGACCAGGGCACGAACCTGCGTCCCCTGCATCGGCAGGCGGACTCCCAACCACTGCGCCACCACGGAAGCCCCAGGAAAGAGTCTTAATGCTTCTCTTAATGCTTAGTGGGTGGTCAATTTAAGATTTCATGAAGGCTGAGGGCTTCGCATGTATCACGTACATCTGTTTATCTTGAATATTAGCTACCTCTGGGTCCTTCCACCTCCAATCTGCATTCACCATAGAGATTTATTTTGTCCTATCTAACATGCCTTATAAGTAATTAACTTCCTTATAAACAGAATTCATAATATGAGTTAAGTTTACATTTCACATACTACTTACATATTCAGTATATATACCTGCCATAGCTTATGAGGTTCAACTATGTTTACAATCGATTCATCATCCATGTTTAACATAAATAACGAAGCTTTTATTTTTTAGTAGTTTTCACAACACGTATTTTCTCTTTCCTTATAAATGCACAATTGTAAATTCTTAATTAAGGTAGAAAAAATACATTACAACTTAATACTGGTAAAATATTCAGGCATGTGACATGTCATGGGAAGATACTGATTTTAAAAAATGAAAACTTTAGATTTCCATGAAATCACATTTCATAGACAACCACTTACTGTAAATTTTTAATACCCCACATACTCTGATACAATGCCTCTCAAAGATATAGCTTGAATTCATGATGCTGAGAACCCCCAAGGTTGCTAGTAGTTTACTCAACGGTAACTTCGAATAATATTGTCAGAGTTACTCCAAATTTCTGAAGAACAGGAAGAATGAGTAGAGGGCTTCCCTGGTGGCGCAGTGGTTGAAGAGTCCGCCTGCCAATGCAGGGGACACGGGTTCGTGTCCCGGTCCGGGAGGGTCCCACATGCCGCGGAGCGGCTGGGCCCGTGAGCCATGGCCGCTGAGCCTGTGCATCCGGAGCCTGTGCTCCGCAACGGGAGAGGCCACAACAGTGAGAGGCCCACATACAGCATAAAAATAATTTAAAAAAAAGAATGAGTAGAAATGGAGAATGATGTTTTTCTTTACTAAAATAATTTTTCAACTAACCTTTTCCATTGCTATGAGAATAAGTATCTTAATTCAGAAACGTTGAATTAAGATGTTTCTAGAAGTTCTTATTCAAAACAATAATCACCCATTGCAGTTGTGTGTAAAAGGCTACTTTGTGCCATTATTTTGCTTTGTGAATAGCCATTATTTCTTTATAAGATAAAGACATCCCTTGAAAGTCTTAAAATTCTAATAATTTATTAATTTGTTTATTATAAGAGCCCCAAAGTGAAATAGTCAAGTACTTTGAGTCAAAGGATGTCACTTCATTAGAGAAAGAAATGTAGTAAAGTATAAACAATCCATGTGCTCACATTGATACCATTTACTGTAAAAAGTTTTGGCCTAATTAATAAAAATTTCAAGATAACAAATTTAAAAAGAGTATCATAACATATCCGAAATATATTTATCTAGTAGGATTAGCTAATAGTTATTTTTTACTATGACTTTGTTGATTCCAAATAAAGTAGGAATTTTTTTGCCTGTGTTTTTCAACAACTATTTCATCAAATTGAAAATAAATTGAAGATCCTGCAGTTAAAACTACTAGAAGGAAGCATAGAAAAAAAAAGCTTTTTGACACTGGTCTTGGCAATGACATTTTTGTTTTGGGATATGACACCAAAAGCACAGGCAACAAAAGCAAAAAATAGACAAGTGGGAATATATCAAACTAAAAAGTTTCTTCAGAGCAAAGGAAACTATCAACAAAAAGGAATGGGAGAAAATATTTGCAAACCATATATGTGATGCAGAATTAATATCCAAGATATATAAGGAACTCATACAATTTAATACCAAAAATAACACAATTTTAAAAAATGGGTAAAGGGCTTGAAAAGATATTTCTCAAAATACAAAATGATCAACAAGTATATGAAAAAATGCTCAATATTATTAATCAGGGAAATGCAAATCAAAACCAAAATGAAATATCCCCTCACACTTAAGATGGCTTTTATCAAAGAGACCAAAGGTAGCAAGTATTAGAAAGGATGTGGAAAAAAGGGAAGACTTGTGCACTGCTGGTGGGAATGAAAATTGGTACAGCTACTACAGAAATCATGGTGGAGGTTTCTCAAAAAATTAAAAATAGAATGATCCAACTTCCCATTTATGGGTTTATATCCAAAGGGAATGCAATCAGTATTTCAAAGAGATTTGCACTCCCATGTTCATTGCAGTATCATTCACAATAGCCAAGATATAGAAGTGACTTATGTTTCCATAAACAGATAAATGAGTAAAAAATATGTGGTGTACATGAACACACACACACACACACACACACACACACACACACACACACACACAGTAGAATATTATTTAGTCATGAAAAAGAAAGAAATCCTGATATTTGCAACAATGTGCATAAGCTTAGAGGACATTACGCTTAATGAAATAAGCCAGAGACAGAAAGACAAATACTGCGTCATCTCATATGTGGCATTTACAATAGTCAAAGTCATTAAAGCAGAGTAGAATGGTGTTTTCCAGGCTGGGGGTTGAGCGCAGTAGGGAGATGTTGGTTAAACAGCACAAAGTTTCAGTTATGCTGGATGGATATTGGAGGCACAGCATATGGGGACTGTAGTTAATACTTGACTGTATGCTTGAAATTTACAGAGGGCAGATCTAAAGTGTCCCCACCATAAAATAAAAAGAAAATGCTAACTGCGTAGTGATGGATGTGTTAATCAGCTTGGCTGTGGTGATCGTTTCACTATGTATACATTTATCAAAACTTCAAATTGTATACCTTACATATATACAATTTTTGTCAATTATAGCTGAATTAAGCTATTTTTTAGAAAAGAAAAATGTATCTGAGATGCATGAAGTGGAAGAAGCAATTTCTGGCCAGTACCTAAAATGTCATCCTTTTTCCATTAAAATAAAAAACCAAGTGTCCTATTGTATGTGTTTATCAGTACCCATAGAACTGTACCTTAGAAAAAGCAAGTTTTACTGTACAGAGACAAAAAAGTGAATTAAAAACATTATGTGACCTCCTAAAGGTAAATTCTACAAACTTAAAAAAATAATAATCTATCAAAGCTGTGTCAAATATGGTAATACAAAAAAAAAAAAAGAGCATTTGGTTTAAGTAATTTTGTCCCTGCCATAAATAAACATATTGATAATGGTTCACTGGAGGGTCAGAGATGATTTACAATATTAAGAAATCTGGAAGAGTGCTCAAGGAGAAAGCCCAGGGGCAGCCCAGTGAGGCCAATGAGGCGTGACAACTGTAGATTGTGGACACGTCATCATAAAATCAAAATGACAAGGAGAGACAAGCAATAAATGCAAACTGATAGTCATACTGCCCCAAAGCCATGTGGACATCAAGTACTGATAGGGCAAAGGTGAAAGTTCACAGGTCATCACCATCATTAACCTTACCGGTCAGTCTTTAACCTCAGTCCCAAGCAAGTCTAGAAACCAAGATTTAGTCAGGAAAAGCAAAGTACTGTGAACAATCCTCCCAAGGTCACGTACAACGTATCAGACGGCAGTAGAGCCATATAAGCCCTTCTTCTATGACCTAGAATCAACTGTCTTAATAAACACTATCTGAGGTGGGTGCGTGGTGAGGTGAACTTCATTTTAAAGTCACCATGTTACCTAGAAAGTGTGAAATAAAGCATGAAAGTATAATACAGTTTTCCAGTTCACATTTCAAAATTTATGTTTCAAAGTGATAAGGTGTAATTTCACCCTATAACGTGCAAGTGCTGAAGATGGAAAGAATACCACACACACGACTATTTAAAGAACTTATTAATATTGCATCTAGTGTTAGCAAAGAAGTAGGCCAGGCACAGGTGAATGCAAAGATGAGTACAGCCCTCAGAGTTTCTTATAATCCCACAGATAAGTAGAAACATCCATGGGACATCCACAAGGACATGAGAACACGCTGTCTGGATGTAGCTCTAACATCAGGGTTCTCGGCCTCCCATTTCCAAGACTGAGCATTGATGTTTTAGACATTTTCTAAGTGAAAGGCTCACCCCAAAAGTCAGGTCTGCTAAGAGTCCTAGGAGGTGAGTAAAGTAGCAGCTGAAAGTTGTGGACTCAGAATAAAGTTAATTTCAACTAAATGTTTGGTTATAGGGACTTATTCCACCAGGGATATGGGCAAAACAGCAGGACAGATAGTGCACATCCAGGCACCTAAAGATTTCCTTAAGTTATGAATGTCTTGAAAATAATTTCTACCAAAAACCTGAAAAAACAACTTTCTGATATGCTAGAGACTCAACAGCAGATACTCTAAACCATGGACGTGGTAGGTGCTATTTTGATGGTGAGACAAAGGAACATCTGAACATAATCCTAAATTTGTTCTACAGAAATACTGGGTTGGCCAAAAATTTCGCTCAGATTTTCCCATACCATCTTACGGAAAACCCAAACGAACTTCTTGGCCAATCCAATAGAAAGCACCAGGAGTATAGTTAGGAATACCAGAAGTAATGAGGTGACTTCCTTATAATACAGTGCACTCTCCTATAATCTGAATCAATTAAGAGCTAAAGTGGAAATTGGAGGCTTTCTGGCCAGCAGGGAAATGTGGAAAAATGTCTTACTGATCCAACCAATGCATCTCATCCAGATGACATTAATGCGTTGATACAGAGGGGAGGATATTGTGTTTCGTTTTGGTTTGGTTTTCCTCCATATCTCCTGTGATGAGACTGAAATGTAAAAGCTTGTTGGCAGTAGTAGTGATCAACTGTCCTGTTTTCTTTCAGAGTTGAGTAAAAAAAAAAAAAAAAAAAAAAAAGAAAGGTTTATGAACAGTAACATGTATACAACTAGTCTAACCACCACATACACAAAAGGTAAACTCTACATTCTGACATACAGCTGTCTAAGGCTTTAATTTCTTCAAGAACAAGGTTAAGAATACAGATGTTTACCACCAATTTACAGTTATCTGCCTGTTTGGGTAAATAGCTTCAGTCTCCTTAGGAGAAAATGAAGCAGGACATAGACTAGGCACACAGTCTTGGAAGCCACTTCTAATTCATGCAAGAAGAAAATGCCTCCTTTTCCACTATTTCACTTGCAGAGAATTTGTTCTGAAGTAATGATGCAGTCGTTAGACTTAATTCTTTCATGCTGCAGAATACCAAATCTTCCATCTACCAGCCATCAGGACTCATATCCTATTTAATACAACTTGCATTATCCAGTCGCGAAAGTTCCTAGTCAAATGGTATCAAAACCTAACCTAAGAAAATTTTCTAGAGTGAAAGTCAAGTAGCAGCCACATGAGAACTGATTTCTGCCTACAACAAAGCAAAGCCAATACAACAGAGGAGATACTTGAATCCAACTAGCACGGCAGAGAAACCTTCCAAAGAGATTTAGTGAGTCCGGATGAAAAGCTATGTATCAAATGTTACCTTTTATCTAATTACACCTTTTACATAATTTATTTTGCCATTTGGTGCAGAAAAATAATTTTACATACATTTGGAATTTTTTCTTCTAATTTTTGTTTTAAAAGAATTTTATTATTATATGCAAATAGATATTAAGCTCAAAGACTCAAGGGGGAAAAAATGGTCCTCTAACAGTAGAAAAAAACCAGGGGTATGTTCCCACAGAATCTTTTAGCTCAGGAAAAAGGCAAATCAATATAAATCTGATATGCATACCTAGGGATATGGTACATAATCCATAATAATTTTGATTTGGGAAAATACATAGATCATACCACATTCTGTCTTAAAATAAGTAGCTTCTTGTGATGAAAATTTCTTCATATTCTTTGAACCACCAGGATGATTAACTCAGTCTTTGATGGGAAGACAGCTGTGTGAATCCATCGCTGATTATCCCTGCTGTACCAGGGGTCATATTTAGACTATTAAGTACATCAGGGGTTCCTAACTGTGAGCTCAGGACATCACTGGAATTCATAGTTAGGATGGACCTTTGCAATCAGTCCTGGTTTTATCCCCTTATCTGGGAGGAGACTAAGAAAGAAATTGATTTTGCCTCTTTCCCAGGGAACTTGGCCCAGAGAGAAGCTCTGAGGAAACTAGAGAGCCCTAAAGCAGCCCTGTTTTCAGAATAAACATTGGGAAAGATAAAGTGGGTTGACAATATGGGGACAGATCAGGCGCTGCCCCAAGCAAGCACAGGGGACATTCAGTTAACACTCCTCTCTGGGAAACAGAAAGGCCCTAGATTATAACTGTTGCCCATGACACAACTATTTCACTTTAGGTGTCAAAATATTAGTGATAGTCATTGAAGTATATTTGAAATTTACCATTTCTTAGCTTGACACTTGCAATCATTACTTGAATCCAGATTTCAGTCGCATGTCTTTCTTTGCGTATTATTTAAAGTCAAAGCCTTCTATATGAACTCCATCCACAAGGGAGGGGGCAAGATTTCATCAGTGAAATATGTTTAAGTTTTATTGAGGTTCTCCCAGGTGACGTGTTGCATAATATTGAGTAATTCTGAAGTTATTAGGTCTTAGCAAATAGCATAATTAACTCTCTGTGTTTAAATAGGAGACAAGTGAGAATTTATAAACTAAGATAAAATATGCATTATGCAATTAAGGTATGTAACATTCTTCTCTGTAAACAAAAGCAAACAGCTTTTTTTCACAGTGCTAATGTCATTTTGAAAGTACCATGTTTCTCAAGGGCCATCAATAAAGGCACTGCATCCATCTTTGTCAATTTCTTGGAGGAGTCATTAGCGAAATGTCACCTTCTGAGTTCCTCACACCTCGAGGACAGAAAGTTTTCACTTTAAAACAGCAACAATAAAAGCAACACCTGATGATGCCATCACGCCTTAGAATTTTGCAACTAGAAACGCTGTACAGTTAGAAGAAAATCTCAAATGATAACAGGATCTTTGTAATTATCATTAATCAATTATTATTATCACAAAGTTTACCCGTTTTCTTCCCCCACTTAAAACTATCTCTGAAATATTAAACCACAAGACATGTAACTAGAGGAAAATTGTCATCAGAGTGAGATAATGCCGCATTACTTTTTAAACTTTCCCTATTTAAGAATCGTTTTGTCACTGACTAAAATCTGGAATCTGGGAAATGAAAAAAGATATTACAGTCATATCATTCCCCATAATTCTAAACAGCTGCAGTGTAAGGACCAGAAATGGGTGTTAAATTACTTTGTCCGAGGCAACCTTAGAAAAGCCGAGATGTCTGGATTTTCAAACATGTTGGTGGCTGAATCACATTACCTGCCAAAGTTAATGTTGAAGAGACTAATACACGTAACGGATAGCAGAGCTGATGCCTGACATCACTTCCAGATACAGGCTGCCAAGAGTATAACAATTATAGATAATAAATTCAATTCTCACATTTCAAAAATCTGTACTTTCAAAATATTTAACAATGTTGCCAAATTCCAAATACTTGAAGAAAAGTATAAAACATAGAAGAGCAAAACTGAATCTGCTCATATTCCTGATGAAAATTTATTTATATTAAATGTTTTCCTAGTCCCTTGTAAACACCAAGTTATGATATAGCGAATTAGGAGCCCTATCACCTGTCTATTGCTTGCATGTCTCTGGGAAATTCAGAACACACAGCAGCAACCACTTAGCTCAGTTAGCAAGGTCCAACCATGAGTTCTTCAAGGATGTCTTGAGTCCTACTAGGTGACAGGAACCTTGGACACAGATAATAGTCCTCAAAACTATTATAATCTCATTGGAGGAGACAGGCATGAAAACAAAGTGATAAATGCTATGATGGATGTAAGCACTGTATTTTCTAATTGTGTAATCTAGTCTCCCTTTGAATCCTATTCCTTTCCTATTTCTACTTTAACAAATCACTGCAAATTTAGTGGCCTAAAACAACATGAGTTCATTCTCTTACAGTCTTGAGGTCATAAATCTGAAATCAGTTTCACTAGGTTAAAATCAAAGTGTCTTCTAAGCTGGTTCTTAACAGAGGCTCTCGGGAAAATTCTGCTTCCATGCCTTTCCCAGCTTCTAGAAGCTGCCTATTATACCCTGTTGGCTCACTGCCGCTTCCTGCATACTGAAAGCCAGCTGAGTAATCATTTCCCTCCTCTCTGGGTTCTGCTTTCCTCTTTACATCTTCTGCATCTCGTCCTCCCTCCCTCAAGGATCCTGTGATTACGTTGGTCTGATCCAGATAACCCAAGATAATCTTCTCATCTCAACCTTAATCACCTTTGCAAAATCCCTTTTTCCATGTGAAGCAACACATTCATAGATTTTAAGGATTAGGACACAGACATCTTGGGGGAAGGAATGCATTATTTAGCCTACCACGTATACTATGGACAATTTCTAGCGTATCAAAATTCATGCAGTTTCAATAATCTTTTGAAATTTTACAAAGCCATATTTTTTATATGCCAGTCCTGTGCCTTTTATGTAGCAGAATAAACTATGCTAGTTAGATATGGATGCAAAATTTCTGTAAAAACTTGATATATTTCAACACATATAATGGACTGCACAAATTGATAACAGCATAGCTGGGGCTTAAATGACCCGTATTAGCTTTTTTTAATTATACCAATAAGTTAGCTGATTCTGTTTCTATATTCCTTCTGGCTTTGAAGAGCAATTGCAGATTATTTGATTTCCAACTGCAATTTTTTTCAAGTGTGTGTGCTTATATTTATATATCTTTTCCATCAAGAATATTTTTTGATGGAAATTTATGTAAAGATACATTTTATATATATATATATATATATATATATATATAACATATTTATTTGTGCTTGGGCTGAAATGTTTAGTTTTAACTGGTTTACAAGATTCAAAATTACTGTACTGATGAGATTCAGGGTTATGAGTTTACAGTTTCTATAATTCCTTTATTATTAAGGGTGAGTAATGCAATTCTCTTGATAGTGTAAATTAATGAAATACTGTAGAGCTCTCATTGATGGCTTTCTCAAATTTCTTCACAAACCATTATTACTATCTGTCTGTGGAGGCTTGTAAACTTTGGGAGTTCCATGCCATCTTCACATCTTGAGACAGATGCTCTGAAACTATTTCCAATTACATGTCCAAATTTGTGAGTCTAAGGTAGACTGGAAAGAAAGAATGGAAATCAAACTCGAACCTACTGTCTTACTTTTAGCAGATGTCTCAGTTTGGAAGAGGGATTCTTGAGGACTTTATCCATCCCCCCATCCTACCCCACTGGATGCCAGCTTGTATCACATAAGCATCTCCTTTTATCAGAAAGAGAAAAGAGTTAATATATGTGGTGTACCTACTAGCACAAGGCACTGAATTAGGCATTTTGCACATTCATTTAACAAACACTGTATTCATTTGTGAAAACTTGTATGCAACTTGCTAAGGATACAGAGTGAAGTAAAATACTCTACCTTTCCTTAGAAAAATTAAGGTCTAGTGAGAACGGACAATTCACCCGTGACTGCATTACAGTACAATTCCTGGCTCACCAAAACTTAATATCTAAAACCAACTTTAAATAAGAGAATTTTTCCTTGGGAACTGAATTTTGAATAAGGAGGAATGAGCTAAATGACACAACAAAGAAAAAGGCATTCTAGGAAGAGGATACAGCACAGATAAAGCAAGCCTGGTGGAAAAGCAAGGCAGGACACGGCAGCTGAAGGAGTCAAGGATCGTTCCACAGCTGGAGACAGGGAACTTCAGGGAGGCAAGAGTTGGGCAATAACTGATCTTGTTCTAAATTAAGAATTACGAGTTTTATCCTGTGAGCTAAAGATTTGTAGCACAGCTCTTGCATGATCCAATTTATACGTTACAAGGATACACGTGGCGCCAGTGTGGGGGACACGTTATTTGATCATCAGCTCTGTTCTGACTTCTCCAGACTCCAAGATGTCCCTGCAAGCCAAAGAGCTTTCTGGGATCTACTGTCAGTTGGGTTCCACCAGTGGGTGGTCCCCAAAAAGGAAGAGAGGAAAGAGATTAAGGTCAGTATCTTCATTCTTCTGACTCCGTGTCTGATTGTCTCAGATTAGATGCCTCCTTCATTCAAAGTCAGGGCTCCTACAGGAGTCTGTCTCCAGGTGGTACGGCCTGGCCGCTCTGGGCTAGCGCCGGGATACAGCACTATCTGTTGATTTCCATACACTCTGCCTGCAGCTGTTTAAATGGTCCCCTAATTAAACCCTGCTGCAATTCTCCAACATGAATGGACCACCTTCTATTCTACCCAAATCCTCACTGATACCATTTTTATCCTCATAACACAGCGGGGTCAAAATCATTTTCCAACTTTTCACAGGTGAGGAAACTTAAATTCTGAGAACCTAGGAATCAATGTTATTCTCTGCCTAGAAAACTGGCTTTTATCGACCCCCAACCCAGCCTGTGCACTGCCACAAGCTCCTAGTCACTAGGGGAGGGCTGGCAGGTCCTGGGGCTTGAATCTGAAAGACCCTGCCCCAGTAGCTTGTGCATTCTCACCCTTTACCATGGTAGCATGGTGGATGTGCAGAAAATAGGATGCGATTTTCCATGCATTTTGTCTTACTTCAAAAGAACCATTGAAAAACCCAAAAAAACCCATTGAATCAGCCATTACCTCCTTACCTCCAGAATGAATGCATCTTCACAGCTGTGCCCTTGCCAAAGCAAGACTGTCGGTGACAATCACTCCAATTTTCCAAGACCTATGTTTTATATACTATATTTTTATATTAAAACATACTACTATATTTTTGGTATATAGTACATAAATTTCTTCTGTAACTATTATTGCTCCAAAGGAATGGTCAACTGCACTGAAGGAAAAGAATGTAACTGTCTCTCAGTTTTAATATATGAATTTCAACACAGTATCTAATGTGCACATCTTCTAATAGGAAGTATTTAACAAACACCAAAAATATAAACAAGCCCAATGACACTGTTCAACCAAAATTCATACGGTGAGGTTTTATTTTTTTAACCAAAAAGTTTAAGACAATTAGCTTGTCTACCTAATGATTTATTCTTATAATACCATCATATGGAATAGGGCATTGATATCTTACTAAAGGAACAGATGTAAAGTGCCAAAACTGTTGTTTTACCATCTTCTGTATTAATATACTAATACTGATGTCCTTATTTTTTTGTCAGGGCCTAATATGCTCCCTCCTATCAGAGCTCCTTTCTTCCCTGTATTTGTCTTCTAGTCTGAACTACTGATAAATCACTGATAAAGTCTTCAAACACATAATGTGTCAAAGTCACTGGCATATACTAAAAACCGACACAATGACACCTAGTGGTAACAAGAAAATGCATTTGCTCGAAACTAAGTAAATTCAACAAATGTGCATAGAAAACTGAGACTATTGAATGATTTCCAGCTTAAACACTAAACCACATGCATTTGGTGTATGAGTATGTAGGTCCTTCTCTTCTTTGACTTACAGTCCAGAAGGTACAAGTCGCATTAAATCCAAGGTGATCTGTCTTCTTACAAATCCTTTGTTTGCTGACTGAATACACTTGAAAGTTAAATATAAACAAGTAGACAAGGCATGCTACAAAAAGATTAATCTAATTTGAGTTAATGAAATATTATTTAATAGGTCATTTGGTGTTGATTTATAACTCCAGGAAAATTTCAGAGGTTCTACACGTTTTTCTTTTTTTTTTTTAATTCATAGCTAACACAGAACTAAATGAAGTGCTGCACAACTTTTCCCTGTAATATTTACAAATAAACAAATACCCATCTTTCCCCATTCCTCAGAGAATTTAAAATGACAACAGGAGACTTCCCTGGAGGCGCACTGGTTAAGAATCTGCCTGCCAACACAGAGGACATGGGTTCAAGCCCTGGTCCGGGAAGATCCCACATGCCACGGAGCAACTAAGCCCGTGTGCCACAACTACTGAGCCCGTGAGCCTAGAGCCCGTGCTCTGCAACAAGAGAAGCCACCGCAGTGAGAAGCCCGCACACTGCAATGACGAGTAGCCCCCGCTCGCCGTGACTAGAGAAAGCCCACATGCAGCAACGAAGACCCAAGGCAGCCAAAAATTAAAAAGTAAATAAATAAATTTATAAAATGATAACAGATTTGAAATGCCCAAGTCTTCAGGATAATAACTTAAATGGTGTCTGTTATTTAAATTATCAGAGTGCCATCATAAAAAGGACTTTATGTTTTAATTTCCCACCTGCCATATGAAAATGTAAAAGTACATTATAACAGCTGTTAAGGATGACCCTAAAACGTGATTCTGCCTTCTGTCCCAGAAGGAGTTTGGTTCAAGGTACATGTAAAATCTACCTTACTGAACTCTAAAGGAAGAATATAAGTACAAGAGCAACTCTCAATTTTATCACATAGTCGTCATACCAAATAGAGAAGACATCCCTGCCTTTTGCTATAATATATTACTGAAATAGTAAAGTACAGCATGGATTTAATTTGAAAACTGCCTGACCATCTGAGCTTCAGATTCCTCACCGGTAATACTAGAGTGTGTGCCTAGATTATGTTTAGGGTTTCTGTTACTACGATAACACACTGTTATGGCTGTCAAACCCACAGCTAACAAGATGTACCTGATTTGCTCCACAATTATAAAGTTTCCAAAAGTAATTTTCTTTTCACTTTGTAAGCCTATTGTGTCCATTAATCACATTTTCTCCTCCAGATATGTAAACTCACCAGAAATAAAAAATCCTATTGACGATTGCAGAAAACACTAAAATAAATTCATTAGATTTAAATATGCAACCCTAAAGCAATGAAACTGATTTCTGTAAGACTCTCTATATAGAAAAAATTATTTCATTCACTTCTAAATTGTTTTTGTGAATGACATCACATTACAGTTAATTATGCCACAAAAGGCTTTATTGCCTACACTGATTTATTTAGGGGAAGGGAGAGAAAAACACAAGAAATCCTTCAGTACATTTGATTTCTTGTAAGAGTGAGCTGTGAACCCCACTGCATAACAGTTACAGTCTGATTAATAATATACCTCTATTAAGTTTCTGGCTTCCCGTGGGAATTATAATATATATTAAACATGACCTAACTTCCCATTTCTACATTATTATTAAGATCATCTTGGGGGCGGGGGGAAGCTATTTCTGCATTCTAACACATGCACCGTTGGAAGAAGGTATCAACACATTCTCTGGGAAGGGCAATCAATTCTCTAATTATCTAATAAAAGCAGGGGTTCCTCCTTGAGTTCGGATCATTCTTGCCCTCGATCAACAGCAACATCACAGAACCTGGAGCAAAATATGTGCCAGTTTCATTTTGGAGGAGAAAGACCTAGGAAGAAATTATGAAAACCTCCACATACTGCCATAACATGATACCCTTAGATCAAGAGTTTGCACTTTGTTTTTTATAAGCTCACATCTCAGTATAAACAATATAAGCAACCTTCCAAATTTCATTGTAATTCAAATATAAATATTTACAAGAATGAAATTTGATTATGTTCTCAAATTTATCTTAAACCCCAAAGAATAAATCCAGACAGTCTACACATATTCATGGGTTTCAAACAAGGTATCTGTTTCAATTTAATGAACATTAATATCTGCTTAAATGTATGAACACAAAACATACAAATATGTATGAATTTCAAAGCATGATGTTAAAAGGCTCTATTTCATTGAGCTGTTAATGACAATATAAATAAGATGAACAAGGCCAGAGTATATTACATGTGGACTAAAATGCCAAAATGTGAATATCTTTCTAATAAGTTAAAATGGGAACTAGTTTATTACTTGTAATAACGTTGCTGACAAACCTATTTACCCTACAGTAATGTTAATGAATGATACTCTGGACTACATACTATTCAATTCATGACTTTTTCCTATATACTTTCAAAATTTTTCTTTGAAACACATACAACTATGTCCATTTTCCAGCTAGCTCAAGCAGGACTACAGTATATCAATCAGAAATCAGAGTCACATTTTCATTTTGTTTAACTGGAAGTACAGTAACATGTATTCAATATATTTGATCCATCTGTATTCCTCATGAACCTTTGTCTGAATCTACAGACTTCTTATAAACTACTGCTAGGCATCTGAGTTTATTGCACAAGCTATACAAAGTGTGTGACATTAGGACTACTGTAGGAAAAGGGTAGAAAAAATAAACTAAGAAGTGTAGAATGAATAAGTAATTACTGTATTATCCTACATTTGAACCCAAAACAATTTGAGAATGCTTAAGTTACATAAAGGAACTACTTATTTTACAAAAGCCTAATAAATTATTTGATGTTAACACAACGGTGACACAGTCATTGGTGTCTTTGCTATCAAAACAGGAGATACAGATGCTCTAGCTTTAGTTTCCAGAAATGACTTAAAACCACTCAACTGTAAATTAATCCCAACCACAGAGTATTATGATTACAAATGTCCTCCCATTCATTCCTGGTCTGAAAGCTTCTGTCCCATGTAACCACTCCAAGAACACTTCTCCCACTGACGAGCTACTGGGCCGAGACAGCACTGTCTCTCCGGGACTAGGTATTATGTGTAGCGTGAGAATAATCTCACACAGAGTTATTTAGAAGAGTTACTGGCGATTAAGTCATGACTATAAAGCAATTTTCAGCTATTCTACATTCTTCCTAGGGAATGCAGCCAGAGGCAATTTTACCTTTTCAAACCGTCTTACATGAAGCCTGAAGGATTCTGAACATAGTATTTTTCTAACAGTTTTATTCCTTCCAAACATCTGTAATGACTGGTTGTTTTACATTTCTAAAATGCAAAATATCATACCATCAAAACTTTCTCCTGGTTTCATAAGGGCAGAAGGTTTCCAGAAACAGAGG
The DNA here is from genome assembly GCF_000442215.2 of Lipotes vexillifer. NCBI lineage: Eukaryota > Metazoa > Chordata > Mammalia > Artiodactyla > Lipotidae > Lipotes > Lipotes vexillifer. The sequence continues at coordinate 1,361,900 of NW_006787829.1, forward strand.
TTGTTAAAAAATCATGCGAGATAATTTTTAGTTAAATATTAAGAGCTAACTTTATTGAAACTAAAATAACACTGCCCTATGCGAGTTCGGCTTTTGCACTTTTTTTTGATGTCTGGCTCTCTGTTGATGCTTCCTTATTATAACTTATTCTCTGTTGAAAAAGCCTGAAGAGAAGAATGCTATAGCAAAAGCCAGGTTGAACTGCATGGTCTATAACTTGTGGGACTGGGATATCAAATATCCTGAAGCTAGTGATTTTTAAGCAACGACCTCTGCGTATTTTTTTTCATCGGCAGGATGCAAGATTGCCTGCTTTAAAACTTTTTATATGTCCACCTGAAGTAGAAATACACTAAAGAAGATAAATAACCTTGCCTAGATCATTAAGGCTTTCTCTATTTAAAAAAAAAAAAAGAAAATGAAAACACTCATCACTTGACAATAATAGAGGTGAAATTGGGGCAAAAAATTTAAAAATAGCTGAATTTATATGCAGGATATGTATCCTATGCAATATATTTGGCTTAATAATAAATTTATATTTATATGTGGATACGGGGATATCTGAGATTTTCAGAATTCAGAAAAGACATTAAGAATGTAAAGAGAGACTGAGAATTTAAAGTCCAGTTTCTGCAGAGCAGAGATTCTGCATAACTTCTTTCTGTTTCTATTGAAGGTATTTCTATTAATAGTAGACTTGAAATGTATAGAGGTTTGAATAAGGACTGAGAAGCAAGTTTATAATTTGTAAAATCAAACATTTCTTAGATATTACTTTTGCATTAAAGGGATGATGGTATTGCCCACACGTCAAACTGGGAAAAGGGAGAAAAACAACACTAACACTCATTGAAGATCTATTCCATAGCAGACTGTTTTTAGGTAGTTCAATACACATGATCACATATTGTCCTCCCTCATTTCTTTGCCCACCCCCCCCCCC
>NW_006787829.1:1363011-1364286 GCF_000442215.2 Lipotes vexillifer
CCCCCCCCCCCCCCCGGAGACGAGGACTTTCTTTCTCAGGTGGATTCTCGGAACGCTTCTCAAAATTTGCCAGAATATTCTACCCCTCTCCTAAGTATGGCCCTTTTTGCTTAAGCAAACCAGCCCGTTTATTTCTAGGCTCTAACACTGCAGGCTACCTTGTAGGAAAAGGAGTAAGCAGAGGGGGAGATGATGCCAACAACAACAAAAATATTCTGTAACTTGAGTAAGCATCAATACCTTCGAATCGTGGAAATAGTTAAGGCACAGAAATGTATATACCTTCCCACCAACGCATCAGCAAGACTGATGGCTTTCACAGCCGACCTGTGGTAAAACTGTCACGTGAACGAGATGTGGTAGGCATGGGTTGGAGCCCTAGGCATGATCCCAGACTCACTTTTTCATAAACACACACTTCTCAATATACAGCTTGCTGCTGGTTGATTTTGAGTGTGGGAATAGTTTTCACAATTTTACCTCATTTAACACTTATTTGGGAGGAGTGAAGACTCACTCATTTCTTCATACAAATCATAAACAGAGGTTCAACTTTCCCCTTTATCTTTGCTATATACTTTTCCTTGCCATTAAATAATCAAAATCCATAAACAAAGCTTGTTTTCCTCCGAAGTTTAGGTACTCAGTAAGTTATCAAATAATGTTTATAATTTGTAAAGCATTTACCTTGTCAAAACAGTACTTTGTAAACAGAATAAGCATAATAAACTAATGATTTAATGGCTGTGCAAAAGAGTAATCAGTGGCTTATTTACACAATAAGATTATTCATGCAGTTTATTTCTACTGAGTATTTATGCACATTTGATGAATATGAATCCATAAGGCCAAAGCCAGAAATTGCCCTGAATTATCTGTATTGGTTGTCTACAAACTTCTTTGTTTACACGTTATCAAAAAAATTCTATTACAATATTCTCCATTATACAATTTGGTTGTCTCTAAAAATCCTTCACTAAATTTAAATAGCTGAAATGAACAGAATTTCAGTTTTATTTCAACTATTAAACAAAAATTATAAATCCTTTCTATATGTATCCAATGGAAATTTAACTACTCACATATAAAAAATTTTATGGACAATATCTTTAATAATCTGAAATTGTCCATCATTTTTCTCCTTGAACTCTTAATTCCCCAGTTACTCCTGAGAATTTTATCCTGATATACATATGTATGTTATCTCCTATGCTTATTTTTAGCAGATAATATCTCTAACAAAATTTTGGATTTTGCATCTCTTATTGCACTCTT
>NW_006787829.1:1364296-1417228 GCF_000442215.2 Lipotes vexillifer
TCCCTAACCACCTGAAAATACAATGTCTTGAGTGAAAAAAATTGTAATTTTATGTAATTATTACAATATTATTACAGTAATTATGCAATATTGTATATAATTACAATTTTATTTAATTTATCAAAACTAAATATGAAAACTATTAAACAAACATTAAAATCTTATTAAAATTGTATGTCTCAATAGTTGGCTGAGGCTTTTTAAAATTTGTGTGATATGTTTTTGCAAAGCATTTAAGACTCCCTTAGTGAACACAATTTATAACTAAAGCCAGGCACAGTTAAGCAACAATTCTACTAATTCCTATGTAAATAGATGTAAGCATTAAGGTATATTTTATAGAAATTAAGACATAAAGGGCTTTATTATAAGAAAAATATACAATAGTTTTATTCCCTCTGAGTTAAATGTCAAAAATTACATTACAACTCATTATAATTTTTTTTCTATTTTGATCTTGTACTAGATAGCTGTTGGGTGCTTGTAAAATTATTGAAAATAAAGCATTTCTTAAGTTTCACTCATAAAAGTACTTAGTGCCCAGTCATTAATCTCATTCTCAATATTGAGAACAGTGGTTTCCATTACAGTTGCTTTGGCATTTTTAGAATAAGGCACCAGAGGGAGATTCAGGATATGCTAGAAGGATGGTTTTCTTTTGTAGGCTGGGTGAAAAGCAACGGCAAAATGAGAGGTGGAACACTAAAACTAACGTGATGACTTGCCTAAGGGACTCAGCTCAGAAATATCAGTTTAGAGAACAAGTATGTATCAAGTTTTAGACTCTTGAAATTAATTCTCCCAATTACTAATTCCCAGGTCACTGTGTCATGTACACTCGGTGATAAGGGTAACTCAGTTTTAAGGTCACTGATCTACATCAAGCTCTAATTGTAAATCAATTAAACATGCCTAATCTGAAACACCATGTGAAGGATGGATGAGCATATACCATCCAATATATGGTGGATCTAAAAACTGTAGGCTTAATTCATTAGCATAAAATAAACACGATTCTATGTCAGGTGATTTGCAAACTCCAATACCCAATTTCAGTGCATGTGAAATCGCTGTGACTAAGATGATCCACTGAGATGCTGTTAGACTCCTCTTCCTCTCAAATCCTGAAGAATATATTTTACTATACAGCAGTTCTTGAAAACTAAAATTTAGAGCAGGGATCCTTTTTTATACATGTTAAACAATAAAGGGCAAGCAGAAACATCTAGGTTATTTTGTGCCAGGACATACATGCTCCCAGAAAAAATAATGTGAGCCAAGTAAAACAGCTAACTCACTAAAATTAACAACTCGTTTACCAATACTTGCCTTCCAAAACTTCAGCTAAGTGAGACTAGTCAGACACAGAAAGGCAAACATTGCATGATCGCTTATTAGTGGAATCTAACAAACCCAAACTCAGAGAAACAGAGTAGAATTGTGGTTTCCAAGGGCTGAGGCGTGGGTAGGGAGGGGGTAACGGGATAGATGATGTTTAAAGGTACAAATTTACAGCTAATAGGTGGAGATGATGTATAATATAGTGAATACAGACAAAAATGTACAATATTAGAATCAAACCTGCTAAGAAACTAGATCTTAATTACCCCTACCACAAAAAGGGTAATGATGTGACATGACAGAGGTGGCACTATCACTAAAATGGTAATAGTATTTCAAAACATAAATGTATCCAATCAGCATGTTGTATACTTTAATTTATAAAATGTTACATAGCAAATATATTTCAACTGAAAAATAAAAATTAAAAACCTTACTTCACTCTGTATACCCATCATGAGCCTTGATGAAAAGGACCAAATCAGAATGAGCTGTTAATCCTAGTATAACATTAATCTCTCAGACCTTTAGATACACATCTCTCAATTAAAGCAACATAAGCCATCCTTGAATTACTGAAAGAAGTCCAGAAGCGGGGGTCTGAATTCAGCTGAGAACTTTTAGAAAACCACCAGAAACAGAACATCTTGGAGGAGGAGATAGATTTCGAGCTAGACCTTAGGATCAGGACAAAGCGTGTATGAATTAAATACACATCTTCCATCTAAGACCCAAGAGTAAGATCCAGAAAACTGGACCCTCTGCCTGTCACATTTTAACCTCAAAGTTCTCATCTTTATCTACCCAATTACGCTCACTCAACTTTGCTGGTCTAATACAGTAAGTCCCCTACATACAAACAAGTTCCATTCTGAGAGCACATTGATAAGTCCAACTTGTTTGTAAGTTAAACAAAGTTAGCCTAGGTACCCAACTAACACAATTGGCTATATAGTACTGTACTGTAATAGGTTTGTAATACTTTTCACACAAATAATACATAAAACACACACACACACAAAATAAAACATTTTTAATCTTACAGTACAGTACCTTGAAAAGTACAGTAGTACCAGCTACATCACCACGGCTTTTACACTTGCTTCTGGACACCCTGGGCTTGAAATAAAGACACTGTACTACTGTACTCTATACAGTACTGGACAGTAAAGTACACAAAAGCACAGCCACTTGTAGAGGATGCAGGCACGTAACAATGTATGCCAACGTGTGAACTAACTTACGTGACTGGACATGTGAACTCACGTTCGCATCTTTGGAAGTTCGCAACTTAAAGGTTTGTACGCAGAGGACTTACTGTACGCTGCACTGTCTTAGGCACTTGGAACTATAAAGTTACTGACCTTTTGTATTTTACTATCTTCTTTTTTACTGGCTCTAGTTCTGAGAGCTCCGGATTCTGTTATGGGATCTGTCCCCTTGGTTTAATTTGGGCAATTACAGCTACATCGCTACAGACTTAAAATAGTCATCAAGTCATCCCTTTAATATTCATGTAGCCGTGCTCAACTGTATGCTCTCTGGAATCTTAAATGCTGCCCAGCAGCCACTGTACCATCAAATGATCTGACAAATAATGTTCCATTTATAGAAAAACAAAATCTGACCCTTGTAAAGACTGGAACAACTACAATCAAAAACTCTGCATGCAACCATGACACAGTAGACAGTGATGAATACCTGGATTGATCACGCTCCCTAACAATAATATTCTGTCCTCCAGCTGAGGCTGAAGAACGCAAGATTGGAGGGCTAAAAAGAGAAAGCAACAAATTTCCCTGCTCCTTTGTTAAATAATACTGCAATCATATGAGCTCTTCATCTCTAAGTAAAACAGTATTGAGAATGAGTAGAAATAATTTAGCTATTTACTCCAAATACTTGCTCCTGGAAAATAATACCATGAGTGAAACAAAATAGCTGACCAGTCGACATGAACTCTTTGCTCATCCACGTTTGTGTCAAAAACCTTGCCTCCCTCTGCCCACTAATCTAAAGCTATTCCAAAATTCTCCCCAATCCAATCCTTCCCCCTGCCTTAAAATCACTCCATTCAGGTTCAAAAACGGTATTAATATCCTCCCTTGAATTCCTCCTATGAGACACGACTGAGATTCTGCCAACACCATATTCCCTCTACACTGAATTAAGTCGAACAAACTTACATTTGCTTAAGAGTTTTTCATTAAAAGAAACCTTATTTTTTAAATCAATGGTTGGCAATATGTACTGATACTAATGCTTTTTTATGTATAGAAGTGTAATTTACTTTGATATCATTATTCAACTATTCATATGATTTATTTTTATTTCCCAGATTTTGAATGTTATTAGCAGGGCTTATGCCTCATTTGGCTATTTATACTACACATAGCACTAGATCTTAAGCATCTAATAGTCTGAGCAAATAATTATTCAATAAATAAATGCATAGACAAATATGATTAAGGCTTTTTAATATATTATATAATTATTAAATTCCCACTGTGTAAATGTCCAAATTGTATACACACAGAAATACAGAAATACATGTACGTGTATACAGTTAATACACATTAAGAATTAATTAGTAAATACAACATAATACCTAATACCTAAAAAAATATATATTTTTACATGTGTTTGTGAATACACCCACATGTAACTCTGAGACTACATGTACCTTATTTGTAAGACAGCATATATTTTCCAATTTGTACTTTTGTTTTCTACCATTGTATTGATAGATATTACATACAAAAGAGTATTGGTTCAAATAAACATCTGAAAAAATCTAGGCACCCGCAGTCTCACAAGACATCATTTTAATACCAAACTTACATAAAAGTAAACTTATGTATAAAAATAAGACAGCAAAATCATAATTAGTGCTTTACTCCAAAGCTTGAGTATGTGATATTAGCCACTGACAGTGAAAATGCTATTGATAACTTGTCTGATCCCTCAAAATAAAACCTGAGATAGTGTACATTCATAATTATCTTTCAAATATAAACATGTTTTCTTTTCACTATTTATCCCCCATACTCAAAGCTATAAATCATCATTTCCTTTATAGCTTCTCGTGATGCTCTGTGCTATGAGACTGGTATAACAAGCCAATGACTCACATTTATATGCCCAGATTTAAGTTGGAATTTTGTTTGTTGTTCTGTACCTGTGAGTTTCAAGCCAGTTAACTTTTTGCCCTGAAAAAATAAAATATTCAATTTAAGATATTTGTGGGAAAAAAATCAGTTGAAGCCATAAGAAATTCCTGAGAGTTCTAAATATTCCGGGACCAAATTTCATAGTCCCTAAGCTATGAACACCAATTAACATATAGCAGCTTGGTAGAGGCAACATGCAACCCTTATTCACATCTGTCAGCTAGTGGAAAACTAAAATGCTACAACTGCCAGGGTAAATATTAATCACTCAAAAAAGGAAAATTATATTAATCTATCGTGCACGTTATGTTTATATGTGAGTGCTATTTATGCACCGTATGCTACACTGTTGCTAAAATAACCCTGCCCTTGATAAGCCATAGGGAAGTTTTGTGATTGGAAACAAATCATGAATTTAAGTAAGTTAAAGCATCAGCATACATTAGAGATAAGGAAAGCCAGGTTTAATACTGAATGCAGAGAATCAAACATAATTGGGAATCGAAACTGTGGCTGTCCTTAAACAGGATAATAGAAAGGAACAAATATAAAACCTAGTTTTCTCAAATAACTAATCTTTATTTTTCACTACAAACCATATGAAGTCCATTTTTAGATATTCCATTTTTGGATATTCCAATTTTGGATACTGGATACAAAATATCCAATTTGGGCTATTTTTGGATATTCCAGTTTTGGATATTCCAATTTCTTTTTTAAAAGGCATATAATCGGGGTACAGATTGCTTAATTTTAATTTCAGCTTGAAATCCGGAATTACAATCTGTTTAGACAATCTTTTCAAACAAAAGTAAACAAGATCTGCTATCTTATAAATAGCACAGGCGCTGCTTCTTCTTGTGACATGATTGGCAGCTGTTCCTCAAAGCACAACACAGAGAGGAAGCTGGTCTATCAGCGCAGCCCTCTGTGAATCTTCTAAGTCAATGCTATCTAGGTCCCAGATCATCTTTTCCTGCCCCTGCAGACCTAAACACAACCAGCTGCCAAGGGCCCATAAACTCTATGAGAGTAATGTTAGAAGTGCTTCTATTATGTGGGCTTCAGCATTTGGAACCAAAGTCTACTATTTCTTGTGATGGATTCAAAGCACCAGAAGCTAATTTATTTTTTTCCTTCTCAACAATGAAACACATGGGGAAGGGGCGGAGTTCTAGTTAACAAAGAATGATCTCATGATTGTCAACTCATTTTCCTACAACATAAGAAATAAATTGCAAAGAATAAAAGCAATGATAAGACACAGTGTAAAGGTCATAAATCGAGAAGAAATTTTAATGAACAGCTGATGCAGAGTGGTAAGGAAGGATTAAGATGGGTAAAAATACTTGCATAGTGGAAGCAAATAAAGGTTGTACTGACAAAGCATTTGGCTTGAAAATGACAGAGAATGGGGATGAAATTTGGGACTGAAAACATGATAAATTGAAAGTCCTATACGTGGATTTGTAATAACTTCCAGAATCATACTTCCATCTCAACAAGAAGCAAGAGAACCCAGGTTTCTAAGTCCAAGTTAAAAAGTTCAGTGAAGGACTCTTCTTTGGAGAGTCTGAAAGCTATTAGAGAAAAGAAATGCTTTAGACATTTTGTTATCTTCCTGAGTGATGGTTGGCTTTTATCTGATTACCCTAAAATACAGTAGGAGATGCATCAAGCCCTCCATGACCATATGCTCCTAATTCCCAATGAGCTCATTTGTACCTCTCTCTTAAAAGAAACAAGGACCACAGACCTCACTGGAAATGACAAATATAAACAAAAATGACCTCTGAAAAAGATATAAATTCTTAATTATGAAATATCCCCAATTAGATTCCTCAGAGGCATGTACCATTACATCACAGGCAGAAAACAAGATCAATGCTTTTAAACAACAAGTAGAGGATAATACTGCTTAGAAAGCAAAATAATATTAAAATTAAAAAGTCAATGAAAGGTTTGGAAGATCATATTCAAAAGACTTCTCAGAGTTGAACAAAGGTCAGAGATGGATATATGGAAGACAACATATATAAACAAACTAGGAAGTTCAACATCTAATTAATAAAAGTTCCCAAGGGAAAAAAGAAAGGGAAGATAGAAGAGATAGGTGTAAAAAAGTCATACAACAAAAATTTCCCAAGCTTAAGTACAGAAGTCTCCAGATTAACAAGTGACATCAAGTGTACGAACTAATGAACAAAAGAAAGGCCAATAAAAAAGTGTGACCAAGAGGGTCTAATATTCCCCTCAGCTTGACTAAACCTTGACAGGTTTCTTCCTGGCTATAGCTCCCTGACTTCCCTTTCTTTAGAGCACCTACTGTAGAAAATTGTAAATCCTTTCTTTGCTTCATTGACATAAAAATCTCCCAGCCTCTTGCCAATTTTACAAACCTGGAATGTCCTTCACTACTTCCTCACTCGCCTGCCCCAGCATTTAAAGATTCTCCCAATTCTTATTTCAGCAGAATTGAGTTCAATCTCTCAACTTGCTCTCAACTTAAGTTGCGTTTGCCTGTTTAACTCATCTGGTGCAATTTTTCTTTGGCAAGTTCATCATCAACAAATTTCAGAACATCAAGGATAAAGAGATAATCTAAAATAACTCCAGAGAAAAATAAAAGATGATCAATATTCCAAATTTCTAAACAGCATTACTACCTACTACAAGAAAAAAGGAGCAAGTTTTTCAAGTTATCAGAGAAACTTTAACCTAGAACTCCATCTTCAGCCAAACCAAAAATCAAGAAAAAGAGTATGACTAGTTTTACAGACACAGAAAAAGTTTTCTCCTTTAAATGCTTAGTTTAGTCAATAGGATTAAAATAAAAGTGTTGGTGTTGAGGTTACTGGGCTGTGCCTTTTATCAAACGGCTTTAGAAAACCAGAAACTTGAAAATAGAAATAAATTCCTATGTTTTCAAGATAGCTATCTTATATACCAGGGCTGCTGTACCAGCAAAGACCCGGAACTCTTCAATCTCTGTTTCACGTTTTTTGCAGTGTGGTATTTTGACGGAAGATAACTGCTCGAGCTCCAGTCATTCCATGCTTATTCCAGACAACTGGATGAAGATGGGGAAGAACAGCAAATCTTCTCTTTTTAGAAGCTATCCCAAACAATTTACACGAGGCTTCTACTTATAACTCATTGGCTAACACTTAGTCACATAGCCAGCATGATACAACAGGGTCTAGAAATTTAGCATCATGCTAAATGCAGGGCACTGGTATTAAAGAATAATGGTAGAAGAATTTATATGGATAATGATGCAACTAGTATCCATTATAAGATGGCACTCAAAAAAGTTTGAGAGGATTTAGAGACTGAGAAGACAGTTAAGGTATGAAAAAGGAACAGAGTATAATAAAAAAGTGAGGACTTCCCCGGTGGCGCAGTGGTTAAGAATCTGCCTGCCAATGCAGGGGACACAGGTTCGAGCCCTGGTCTGGAAAGATCTCACATGCCGTGGAGCAACTAAGTCCGTGCACCACAACTACTGAGCCTGCGCTCTAGAGACCATGAGCCACAACTACTGAGCCCCCATGCCACAACTACTGAAGCATGTGAGCCTAGAGCCCGTGCTCCGCAATAAGAGAAGCCCCCACAATGAGAGGCCCGTGCACCACAGTGAAGAGCAGCCCTCGCTCGCCGCAACTAGAGAAAGCCCGTGCACAGCAACAAAGACCCAACTCAGCAAAAAATAAATTTAAAAAAAAATAATAAAAAAATAAAAAAGTGAATTACTAATTTCAGAACATATTTTAGTAGCTCTTTCTTAAAACCAGACAGATAAAATGGACAACAAAACAGCAAATATTCTAGACATGTAACACAAATATAAAGCGTATTTTAATTGATATATAAAGATATAGGTAAAGTAATTCCTGCAACCAGAAACAAAAATATAAATTAGTTTCAAGCACATATGAAATATAAAAATTGATTGTATTTGACCACAAATAAAGTTTCATTAAAGCCTTGAGGAGGTATATCATAACTATTAAATCAAAAAGAAACTCTATTTAAATTCCACCCCCCAAAATTTTTGACTCAGACCATTTTCTTCCATAATGAAAATAAATTAGAATTTATTGGTAAAAAGGCGTCCATGTCTAATATCTTTTCATGATGAAGAAAAAAATCTCAGTAAACCTCGGAATAAAGGGAAATTTCTTCAACTTGATAAAGAGTATCTACAAAAACCCTACAGCTAACATCATAATCGATAAGAAAGCCAAAGCTTTCTCACTAAGATCAGGTACAAAAGCAAGGATATCCCCTCTCACCACTCCTTTTCAACACCATACTGGAAATTCTAGCTAGTTCAGTAAGACTGGGAAAAAAAAAAAAAAGGTGTATAGTTTGTGAAGAAAGACATAAAACTGCCTCTGTTCACAGATAACATTATTGTCTATAAAGAAAATCCTTAACAACAACAACAAAACTCATGGAACTAATAAGCTTTGAAAACAAGCTTGTAAGACACAAGGTTATTATACAGAAGTCAGCTGCTTTCCTATATACCAGCAATGAACAAGTGGAATTTGAATTGAAAGCACAACACGTTTATATAAGCATCTCAAAAAAAAAAAAAAAAAAAGTAGGTGTAAATCTGACAAATACGTGAAAGATCTGTATGAGGAAAACTACAAAACTCTGATTAAGGAAATCAAAGAAAAACTAAATAAACGGAGAGAGATTCCATGTTCATGGTTAGGAAGACTCAAAATTGTCAATGTGTCACTTTTCCCAAACTTGTTCAATAGATTCAATGTAATCCCGAGCAAACTCCAGCAGAGTAGTTTGTGGATATTGACAAACTGACTCTAACATTTACGTGGAGAGGCAAAAGTCCCAGAAAAGTCCCAGAATAGCCCACACAATATTTAAGGAGAACATAGACGAAGTACAGACACTACCAGACTTCAAGACTTAACTCTAAGCTACAGTCATCAAGACAGTGTGATATTGGTGGAAGAACAAATAGATCAATGGAATGGAACAGAGATCCCAGAAACAGATCCATGTAAATACAGTCAACTGATCTTTGACAAAGGAGCAAAGGCAATATAATGGAGCAAAGATAATCCTGTCAACAAGTGGTACGGAAACAACTGGACATCCACATGCAAAAAAAAAAAAAATGGATCTAGACACAGAACTTACACATTTCACCAAGACAAACTCAGTATGAATCACAACCTAAATGTAAAACACAAAAATCATAAAGCTTCTAGAAGGTAACATAAGAAAAAAATCTGTATGACCTTGGGTATTGCAATGACTTTTTAGATACAACACCAAAACCATGATCCATGAAGTAAATAATTGATAAGCTGGACATCATTAAACTTAAAAACATCTGTCTGCAAATGACAACGTCAAGAGAATGAGAAGACACACCACACTCAGAGAAAATATTTGCAAAAGATACATCTGATAAAGAACTATTACCCAAATTATACAAAGAACTCTTAAAATTCAACAATAAGAAAACCACCAACTCTTTCAAAAAATGGGCCAACTACGTGAATAGACACTTCAGAGAAGATATACAGGTGAAAAATAATCATAAAAACATGTGCTATATCTTATTTCCTCTGGGAACTGGAAATTAAAATGAAATAACACCACACACCTATTAGAACGGCGAAAATCTGGAACACTGACAAAACCAAATGCTGGTGAGGGGGTACAGCCACAAGAACTCTCATCATTACTGGTGCAAATTCAGATAGTACAGCAGTTTGGAAAATCATGGAGGAAACTTAAATGCTTATCACTAAGTTAAAGAGGCCAGGGCTTCCCTGGTGGCGCAGTGGTTAAGAGTCCGCCTGCCAATGCAGGGGATACGGGTTCGTGCCCCGGTCCGGGAAGATCCCGCATGCCGCGGAGCGGCTGGGCCCGTGAGCCATGGCCGCTGAGCCTGCGCGTCCGGAGCCTGTGCTCTGCAACGGGAGAGGCCACAACAGTGAGAGGCCCGCGTACAGCAAAAAAAAAAAAAAAGAGGCCAATCTGAAAAGGCTACATACTGTATGATTCCAACTATGTGACATTCTGGAAAAGGCAGTATTATGAAGATGGCAAAAAGACCAAGGGTCGCTGGGGTTGGGGAGGGTGGCAAGATGAAAAGGCAGAGTCCAGAAGATGCGGGGAGTGTGAAAATATCCTGTATGATGCTGTCATACATTCGTCTATTCCCACAGAATGCACAACACAAAGCGTGAACCGCAACATAAACTCTGCACTCTGAGTGGTTATGACATGTGAATTTCGGTTCATCAACTGTAATAAACTGACCACTCTGTGGGGATGTTCATGAGAGGGCAGGCCGTGCATGTGGGTTGCAGGGGAGGGGAGAGGTTAGTGTAGGGGGAATCTGTTCTCAATTCTTCTGGGAAGCTGCTCTAAAAAAAATTAATTCTTAAGATTTTTTAAAGAGCCAAAGCTGATGTTTTACAAATTAAAAATCATCACATTGAGATTTAAACATTTCAGTAGACACAGAAAAATCATTTGAGTGTCTCCAGGATTATGGCAGACTAGGTATTTTTTAAAATTTCTGTAGCCCTGGACCAAATATCAGAAAGTTGCAAAATTAAGTACTTAAACACACTGAGCTCAAAACGTTGGGAATAACTCTAAAGAGGTAGGAAAATAAAATCTAACTATATAAACTTGAAAGAAAACTGTTCATCCTTAATGGAAATGCCAGTGATGGAGACTTGAGACAGGGAGAGGATAATGATGACAGAACACTAACAACAACACTAACTGTAGGGTCCCTTAATAATTTGTAACCACAGGCCTGATAACATTTGGCTCTGGGATTCAAATTTAAAGAACACCTTCCTCAAGGCAGAAAATCTCCAGGTGGAGAAATTAAACTGAATTGATTGCAGCTTGGTAACATCAGCTGATACCAGTCTTCTCTGGAAATAATCATCCTCAATTAAGGTATTCCAGGATCCCACAGATGAAATTCATATAAGTATGAATGTAAAGGAATTATCAAAGAACAGATGATACAAAACATAAATAACAAGTATTGGCATAAGTATATTAAAAACAAGATCAGATTTAGACTGCTAAAAACTTCCGACTTTAGTATTACTAATTGGAGTAAAGCACTACAATGAATAATGTGTTGAAAAGCGTAAGTGGTAAAAGTACAAAATTAAGTAAGCAACAAAAAAAATCAATAAAAGGCCAGAGAGATTTGAGGAATAATCAAAAATGGATACGGAGTGTGAAATGTGAAACCAAAAATTTAATTGACAGGATGAACACCAGTTAAAGACACAGTTGAAAAGATAATTACTGAATGTACCATAGAATTGTAAGGATTATCCAGTGTTCAGAGAAATAACGAGAAAAAAATATGATTGAGGTTAAGGGACTCAGGAGCAGAAAAAGGTCTATAATGTATATAATTGGATTTCTAAACAAGAGAATGAAGGAAGAATTATAAGGAGAAACAATGGATGGAAATAACCCAGAATTAATGAAAGACATAAATCCAAAGATACAGAAAGTACAATGTATATTAAGTGAAATAAATGCCCACTGATATATTATTGGAATTGTTAATACCAAGAAAAAGGAAGATTTTCAAAGAAATCAGAGAAAATGGAGAGCTCTCTAAGGAAGTTACTGTAACATTAAAAGCAGAATTCCCTCATCTCCTGCTACTCTGCCCTTGTTCCCTTGCTCACTCCAGGCCAGCTGTTTCTGGAACATTCCAGACATTTTCTTATCTAGGGACCTTTGTTCCAGGGGCCCCTTCTTCCTGAAGCTTCTTCTACATGCTGTTTGTCCTACATTTCCCCGTCAATTCAAGCTTGCCCTAGAATACCTCCACCTCAAGGATCCTGACAACCTGACAATAGTTAATATTCGAAGCTTTCCACAACTTCCAACCCACCTTATGTGCTCTACCTTTTATTCCTATAGCATTCATTAATTCTAATGTATTCTATTATTTACCAGAAGTGTATCACAGATTTATCAAATGATCATAAACAACTTGAAAACAACTAATGGGACTGTAAATAAATTATAGTTCCTCCATGCAACGGGAAATCATATCTTCATTAGAAAGGATCAGCTAGCTCTAATTACAGTGTAGGTAACAGTACCAAGATATACTGGCACCCAGAAATATATAAATGAAAAAAGCAAAATGCAGAGCTATATGCATAGCATGCTACAATTCTACATGTGTATAAATCATATACATGATCTATATCTGGAAAGAAACGGGTACCTTATAACGCCGGCATCTTCAGGGTGAGCAGACTACCTGGCTGGGGGACAGGTAAAGAAAGGGGCCTTTTTCCCAGGTCTTCCTTCCAAAATTTTCTTCCATGAGAATGTAATAGCTATCAAACAAGGAGATGTAACTACGAAAACATACAGGCACAGAAGTCTCTTGCTTTTACATTTATGTGTTCACTGGATAAATATGAAAGTTAAAAAAGAAAAATGCTGGGCTTCCCTGGTGGCACAGTGGTTGAGAGTCCGCCTGCCGATGCAGGGGACACGGGCTCATGCCCCGATCCGGGAAGATCCCACATGACGCGGAGCGGCTGGGCCCGTGAGCCATGGCCGCTGAGCCTGCGCGTCCGGAGCCTGTGCTCCGCAACTGGTGAGGCCACAACAGCGAGAGGCCCGCGTACCGCAAAAACAAACAAACACAGAAAAAGAAAAATGACCTGATTATGTTCCATTTCCTGAAAAAGTAGAACTTTTAATATTTGTAGGAAAAATTGCTACCGTCATTGTCTCCAGGGTACACTTCATATTCCCCTTGACCATGACTGAAACACGTTTTCCCTTCTGAAGATAAACGACTCTCTACTACCTCTTTACCTGCTTCAGACAGAGAAAAGTGCGTGCACCCACACAGACAGACAGACACACACACACACACACACACACACACACACACACACACACACACACACACACACACACACACACACACACACACACACACCCTGAGTCATGACTCTCTCATCATATTGCTTTTTCTCAATTGTGTGTTTCCTGGAACATTTATGATCAAATATGCCATTGGGATTTGGTATGTTTTTCTCTTCCTCAGTCTGGCATTTAGCCATCACCATCCAAGACTATCTTGTGAAGTTACCATCCTCATGCAAAGTGAGTTTCCACAATCTTTGTCTTTTAGTGACAGGTGGAAAATGTATCACAAAAGTCCTACAGCATTGAACAGGCAGTAAGAGCAGATTGGCAATGAAACCGTGAGCCTGCATTCAGGTCAAACAGGGTATTTGCTCTGAACCAATTAAGGCCAAGTTTACTGTGTCAATGTCAAACCCATGGTAAACAAAGTTTTTGCTTCTCTCTCATCATGAATAAATCACTTGTTCAAGCCAACGACTCAGGCCTTATCAGGCAGTATTTAATTTCAGTACAGTTGTGCTGACAGGCCTAATCACAATTCTCCTATGCTTAAATGCAGAGAAGACCCCCTGAGGATTCCCACTAGGGACAGACTCCCTGGAGCATTTCCCTAAATTTCAGAACGCCTGCCTTACACATGTGTTTTCCTTAAGGCTCTGTGCTTTGCTTTCCAAGGGGGCAGACAGACAATCTAAGTATTCACTCCCCAGTGTGAATGTGAGATGCAGGAGCATCGGGCCAACCATCAGGAAACCGGAGTTCTGGTAAGAGGACACCCTAACTCTAGATACCCATACATCTTGAAAGGGTCTAAGAACCCTGGGTCTCTTTATGTGAAAATAAGTTGGTCAACTTCTAGACTCTTTAAGTTCTAAAAGCCCATAGATATCTACATGGACACTGGTATATGAAGATATTTAGTTGGTTCTTAAAGGAGTGTATTCATTTACTAGGCTGATATAACTAGTACCAAGAACGACGTGGCTTTAAAACAACAGGAATTTACTGTTTTGGCAGCTAGAATTTCAAATTCAAGGTGTTGGTAGGATGACACTCTCTGAAGACTCTAAGGGAGAATCTATCCCAGACCTATCTCCTCTTCAGGGGTTGCCAGCCAGTCTTAGTGTTCCTTGGTTTGTACATGCTTCACTCCAACCTCCGCCCCCATCATCACGTGGTGCTCTCCCTGTGCCTGTCTCTGTGTCTCTGCTATCTTACAGAAAGCAGTCCTAGCGGATTAAGGATCCATCCTACTCCAGTATGACCTAATGATAACTTGCATCTGAATTACAACAAAGGTCAGGTCACATTCACAAGTACTGGGGGTAAGGGCTTTTACATATTTGGGGGGGTACACAATTCAACCAGTCACAGGTGATGCTGTACACTTCTCTACATACACATTTTAAACCAGATGTTCAGATGATGCAATCAGTTTGCCAATCTAATATTCGGAGAAACTGAAACACAGACAATTAGAACTTAGAAACCTAAAAATCCCATAGTCACGTAGAGCATCTCAAAGGACATTATCTTTCATGCCTCTCATGCATTTTATAAGAAAAATGTGCCTCTCAAAAATATTGCTTCTTCAGGAAAATATATTGAAATTGAAACATAAAAGAAGATCCCATATCAGATATTATTGCAGGAAATTCAAAATCTCCCTCCCACATAAATATCTGAAGAAACAACTGACTTTAACAAAACTACAAATTCTGGAAAGTTTAGATGTTATTGGCAAGGTTTTTACAGCTCCTGATAAAGTAATATACTGCTGCCAGAAAGAATACAGTAGTGAAATTTAGATTTACATAAACAATTTTTACTTTACTAAAAATGTTTATTACATTACTATATGCAATGTAGCATTATAATAATCCTAATTCTAATATGTATTAGAATCTAATATTCGTTAAATTATTCAGTCCCTTGTTTTCAATAGTGAATGGAGTGGATAGAATGTATGGCTGATGTGCATTCAGAAATGTCCTGGTTAAACCAAAAACAAAAAGTTGCAAATGGCTTGTGAATAGTTTTCACGCGTCTTCCACAGGCTGCTCTGAATACAAGAAGAACCATCCCTAGAGAAATGGTTATGAAAACTGTATTTTGTTTTGTTAAGGTTCTATGCTCTGCTTTCCAAGGGGGCGGATAAGAAATATACGTATTCATGCTTAAAATCAAGACTGAAGAGAATGGGCTACCTTGTCATCTGGTAAAATCGAGAAGGCTCAAATGGTGTAACCACAAGCTCACCTCCCCATTCTGCTCCTGTAGATGAAATCCCCTAGCCGAACCACCAAACTTATCCAACAGACCCTGAGTAGTGAGTTTCAATTCCCTGCCAGTGCACAGAAACAAGAATCAGAATCATTCAAACAAGCCAATCACATGCTCCAGGCGGAAGCAGGGGGAACCTCACCCTCTTAATACTACAAGGACTGCTTCCTACAGCCAGATTATCCTTTCCACTCCCAAGTGTAATCCCGGTACATCCTGCATGGCATGCAGGATCCTCCTCTCCCAGGCTGTGAATATAGGGGACTCATGAAATTGCTGTTGATTTCATCTGTCCTAAGTCGGGGGTCATGTGTTCCACCATCCACATAACCCTAGGGCAGGGACACCTTCCTCACCAATGGTGTCAAGAGGAGGCAGTCAAAACATACATTTAGTTAAATAACTACCTAAGCAAGAAACCTCTAGAATCTTACAGCATTTCAGTAAGTATTTTGCACTTGACTGGACAGTGTTGCTAGGTCTCATGGGGCAGGAAGGAGCAGCAGTTACCTGTGCAGGACCATCTTCTCACAAGCCACGTATTACACCAGGATACAAACAATATTGTACCACCTGGTGGACAAAAAGGAGGCTAACTGGGCTACCTGATTACAATCGTGTGAAAATAAAGAGCGTTCTGGCTAAAGAGACTGAGTTGATTAGAGTTTGGATTAAAACTTAGAAGCTTTGAAAGAGATGTTTGTCACATTTACTTGTTCATAAGCCAGTATTTTGAGGAAAACCTCGTAACGTTTAACAGCATCTAGTCTCTTTGTTTGTTTTCATTTTTGGTTGTGCTGGGTCTTCATTGCTGCACACGGGCTTTCTCTAGTTGTGGTGAGCGGGGGCTACTCTTCATTGCGGTGTCCGGGCTTCTCATTGCGGTGGCTTCTCTTGTTGCGGAGCATGGGCTCTAGGCACGCGGACTTCAGTAGTTGTGGCACATGGGCTCAGAAGTTGTGGTACACAGGCTTAGTTGCTCTGCAGCATGTGGGATCTTCCCACACCAGGGCTTGAACCCGTGTCCCCTGCATTGGCAGGCGGACTCTCAACCACTGCGCCACCAGGGAAGTCCAGCATTCTAGTCTTTTGCAGAACACATTTTAGGAACACTATTTACACTCTTGGATCCTGTGGACACCTTGACCACCCATCTCCACGTAGCAAACAGAGCCATCTATCTAAAATCCCAGTAGGACCATGTCCTGCTCCTGCTTGAATTCCTTCGGTCTCTCTCCATCCCCTGAAAAAGCACAAGCTACTAAGTATCACATACAAGGCGTTGAATGACCTGACTCCCAGTCCCCTTCTCCAGTCTCGTCTCTCACGGCTGACAGTGGCTTTTCTTTTTGGGCAAAGAAAGAATGAGTTTGTGTACAGCCCGAGGAGAAGTATGGAGTGGAGAGAAAGAAGTTAAATACATATGACGGAGGGGATGAACAACAGAATGCTATATATATGAGAGAGGGGGTGAATAATAGAATGATATTCTGGACAAGGTTGGAGGTGGGCTCGAAGACTTAAATAGAGACACAGCTCCCACTTCAATCTTGACATAGCGGAAGTAAGATACGGGCTGCAAGAAATGAATGTTGGGGTGGAAAAGAAGCAGGATTGTTACTGAAAGCCCCTATATTCTCACTCAAGTAGAAGGAAGATCATCTGCTGAGGCTGAAGGGAACAGGGATTGAGCTAGTGTTTTTAAGAGCAAGGTGAAATTTGGGATTTTATCCATGCAAACAGGAGGCGGATGTTACTAAGAGCTCGCTGAGGGCCAGTCTGAGGAAAGGCTCTAAGGTGTAATGGTATGTGCTTTAGCCAAACGTAATTCAGTCCCACCCAGGGACGGAACTATCTAAATAGGGAATGAATTATTTCATTTCTCCAAAGTTATTGTTTAACCAGACTACTCAGTGAGAAGTGTTTTCCAAGATAATTGATAAAAAATATAGCTCCTATCACTGAAGAAATAGGCTCATTGGATGTGATGGATGAACCAAAGGAAAGAGGACACGACTTGAAGATAATGAAAGCTCCTAAGGAGCAGAAATCTGAGATCACATACAATATGGATACCAAGGGGGAAAGGGGGGTGGGTGGGATGAACTGGGAGATTGGGATTGGCATATATACACTACTGATACTACGTATAAAATAGATAACTAATGAGAACCTACTGTATAACACAGGGAGGTCTATTCAATGCTCTGTGGTGACCTAAATGAGAAGGCAATCCAAAAAAGAGGGGATATATGTATATGAATAGCTGATTCACTTTGCTGTACTGTATAAACTAGCACACTATTGTAAAGCAACTACACCCCAATAAAATTAAAGTAATAAAATACCATATGGAGACCTGAATTGGTGGTAAGATTGTGCTTATAATGGACTCTTAATATTTACCATTTCCGAGATTAGAATACTTCTAAAGGATAAGACAGTCTAGCCAATCTCTCAAAATCC
This sequence comes from Lipotes vexillifer, assembly GCF_000442215.2. Taxonomy (NCBI): domain Eukaryota; kingdom Metazoa; phylum Chordata; class Mammalia; order Artiodactyla; family Lipotidae; genus Lipotes; species Lipotes vexillifer. The sequence goes on from NW_006787829.1 coordinate 1,382,494, forward strand.
CCCATAATTATGCTAATGGCTGGAGTAAAGAGAGAGATTATTAAATTGTTCCCAAATCTTTAGTGAATGGGCGAGTGTATCTTTTATGATATTTTGATTTTAAGTGACAGAAAAAATCTAAGGAACCTAGAGAATTTATTGGCTTCCGTATCTGAAAAAATTATAAGGCTAGTTTCATGGACTTAAGAGTTTAAGTCATATTATAAAGATTATATCTATCACTGAGTTCAGCTTTGCTATTCTTTGCATGTTGACTTTACATCAGTTTCCACATGGCAGCCAAAAGCCTGTAGCATCTCCAACTACATATCACATTATATGCAAATGTGGCAGAAAAACACCTCAAATCAAAGCACTAAATTTAGCTCTAATTGTAACCCAACCCTCCAACAAACACCATCCAGAGGTTTGGGGGCACTAACTGCCTAGAGCTAAAGCATACTTTCTACTCCTAGAGAAGAATGAGACCTCACGCAAACCTGAGACTGAGGGAGGCACCGATCTCAAATGCAAGTCATGGTCTGTTCAAAGAACTAAGATGAACGAATGAGGAAAAACCTCCTCAAGCCACCATTCCTCTAGAGCCTCTCAACCTCAAAAACCATATGATTCGAGCCCCAAGATATTGTACAGAACAATTTAACCAGCTATGTTGCTCCTATATAATAAGAATTTCCAACTTCCTAACCCTCCACATAACCTCAACTCAGCCTAATTCATGTTTTACAGTCTGTCACTTTCAAAACTCCCACTATGGTACCAATTTCCATTTCAGTTAAGGTTAGTTGCGAGAGAAACCAAAACTACATATTTCAAACAAATAGCAGCAAAGAAATTGAAAGGAAGTATGGGAAATCAACCCATTTTTCTCAAAGCCTGAAAAATCAGTCTCAAAGCCCACGGACAAAGGCAATTCTGAATGTTGGTTATCAAGAACTCAACTTCACTTTCATCATGGAAATACAGGATTGAATAAGCTCCCATCTTTTTCAACATTTTATGTAACTGTGTCCAAGACTCCACTTCCAGGGAAAAAGCAGTTGACTGGCCTAGCTCAGGTGATGTAGATCATGACTAGAGGAGAGGTGGGCACATTAAAAATCATGTGAGAATGATCCAAAGACTAAGAAGATGTTATATTATCAGGATACCAAAAACAAAAAGCTGGCCACTACAGGTAGTAATGCAAAAGTATGTTTTGCTGGTGAGAACAGCAAGAAAGCACAGAGTACAGTGGTAATCATTATGCAACACAGAAATGTATCCAATCAGCCTGTTGTACACCTTAAACTTACAAGGTTATAGGGCTCAATGATAGCTCAGTAAAAAATTAAATAAAAACTCAGTATGAAAAATAAATTCAATTCACAGGAGCGGCGAGAGGGGAGAATTAGCATAGAGAGTGGTAAAGCCAGAGAATATAAGCTTCAAAGGAGAATGACTACAACCATAAAAGAGTAGTGAAACATCATAATCATTCATTATTCTTGACAGTATTAATGAAGACTGGAAAGAGAAGCCAGGGGAGGGGGTATTTTACAGGGCAGCGGTGTCTACGTGGGAGATCAAGGGTTTATCTAGGAAAAGGGCACGGCAAGAATTCTTTGGAAGAATGACTGCACAGGACTGGGTAGACACCAGGGAGAAAGAGGAAAATTCCAAGACATCATTCAACCAACAAATAGCTTAACATGTATCATAATTGTTCTTGTGGTAGGACATGGGTACATTTAAAAGACGTATAAGATACGGTCCCTGACTTCAGGTCTATAGGCTCTAGTGATTCATCACTGATTAACAGAACGTTCTGCTCTGATGGAAATGTTCTATAACCTGTGCTGTCCAAGATGGTAGCCATTAGTCACATGTGGTGACTGAGCACGTGAAATGTGGTTACTGTGAAAAGGATTGGCTTTTGAATTGTATTTCATAATGAATGAAGTTTAAATATACATAGCCACATGTGACTAGAGGCTACAGTATGAGACAGCACAGTTCTAGATTATAGTGTCATACAAAATAAAAGGTGACCCTTACAAGATAAAATAGCATTAAGTTATAGTCTAAAATCCTCCAAGTTTTGTAAACATAAATTTACAAGAGGCTTTAGATTATACTTGCATGAATAAGAAATGAAAAATTGTTGTTAAATTCGTCAAAATTCCTATAGGTAGCTTGATAAAAAGGTGGACATAAGTCATCTTTTTAGGATGCTAGTGCATCTTAGAATGCAACTAGCTAGAAGTGGTATGGCGGCATTCACAGGAGAGAAGGCAAGGTCCAGGAAATCAAGGAGAAAATCACCCGAACTGGGAACATTCACAGCTTTGAAGCGGACAGCAGGGGCACACGTCCAAACCCGAGGCTATTCCAGAGGTAACCACAGACGTTCCTCTGCCAGCCATTCATAACTAGTTATCCTGATTATTCTGTCCTCCAAGTTTCTTGTGAAAACTGCTTCTCTAATATGAAAGTAACTGAGGATTTCTAGTACATACTCTTTTCATTCCCTCTACCTATCAGGTGCTATTCCTACCGATGAAGTTAATAAGTGGTGTGATCCGGCAAATTTGAATTTGTATGCCTACTGACTTAGGTCATTTGGAGAAAATTGCTTCAGAGGTGACTGCCTTTTCTTTTCTGAAAACAGTCCTACAGGTGAACTGAACAAAAATACCTAAGTCGTCAAGGAGTTTCTTCTTCATATCTTGTTTCCCCTTTTAACCAGTTTGAAGACAGACAGAGTCAATTTTTTTTTTCCCACTGAGACACTTTCCCAGGTACCAGACCATTTGCTAAACCATAAGTACTTGTAATCATCAGTGCAATGAGGGAAGCTCCAGTATTATGCTCACTGCAGACAAAAGGTAACTAGTGCCCTGAGTGGTTAAGTAACCTGTCCAAGGTCAAGAACTTGATTTGGTGGAACCAGGACTCAGACAAGGAAGTCTGGTTCCAGAGTCTTGGCTTTGAAACTTCTCACCATCCTGCTTCTCTCAGCTCATACGTACCCATGCATGCTCACACATTCACAACCCACACTTGGCCTTGAAGATGTGAACGTCCTCAACAGAAGGTCTGCCATGAATAGAAGAGTAGGGATGTGGAACAGCACCGAATGTTTCTGTAAAGATATAGTCTAGAATTACTGCAGTATGGATTACAAAGAAAATGGCAGAAGATTAAAGATACAGACAATGGTGAAATCCTAAACAGCTTATAAACTAGGCTTGAAAGTTTAATCTGTGTACAATGGACTGATATTTTCTAAAATGTGTATTGAAACACAGTCCCAGTACAAGCTTAAAGATTTAATAATCAAATAAATTACGGAAGTGCTGCATACTATGGCTGCCTGGTACTGCATACTATGTCTGCCTGGTACATAGAATGCACATGGTCTCATTAAACATACTGAGAAGGCCTGCAATTAAGAAGTTGAGTGTTGTGTAACTCTACATTTTACATACTATTTGTGAAATATGCCTCCGTGCATATGCATATCTGTAGAATCCATTAGCAGGTCCACATGATATACTTTGAATCCCTTCAGTAAGCACAGGAGGATTTTAAACCAGGGACCATTTCATATTACAGATACATCACTAACCAGAAGGGGAAAGATGAAGTTAAAGAAAGTGAGGTTTTGGAGGAGGGGAAAACAGTTAAAATATGAATGTAGGAATGAGGCAGTAAAACATAGAAACATGAAAATGAGCAAATTTGTGACATACTTAAGGAAAAAGGACTTAGTGACTAATTTGATATGGGGAGTTAAGAGATATGGATGAGAACGTTTTCTAGATTTCATGGGTGTATAATGGTAGCATTAACAGGAAGCGAAATAGGCTTTGTTGAAATAAAACAAATAGATATTCATGCACATTAAGTTAAATGTTACTATGGGGCATTTAATTGGAACTATGCAATAGGCTGCTGACGTGTGTTTGCTTCATTCACACCACTTCTCAAATGTCTAATTTTATTTCTATTTACATATTCCTTTGTTTACTGATTATTTCCCTACTAAAGTCCTTGAGGCAAACATGTAATGGATGCTTAATAAACTTTTTGTGGAATACATAATTCATGTTGCAGAGAAATTATTTTTATCGAGGATTTGCTATAGGTTGAATATTTGTTTCCCCATGAAATTCATAAGCTGAAATGGAGTCCCCAGTATGATGGTATTTGGGAGAGGGGGTTGGGAGGCAATTAGGTCATGAGAGGGGAGCCCTGATGGGTCCCCTGGTGGGTCATGAGGGGTTAGTGCCTTTAGAAGAGACCCTAGAGAGCTCCTTTGTCCTTTTGGCCACATGAGGTTAGAGTGACAAGACAGCCATCTCTGAACCAGGACGAGGGCCCTCACCAGACGCCAAATCTGCCAGTACCTCGTTCTAAGACTTCCAGCCTCCACAATTCTGAGATATTGATTATGCTGCTTACAAATCACCCAGGCTATTGCATTTTTATTGTAGCAGCCCAAGCTAAGACAGTGGGACATTTTTTTTTTTTTTTTTTTTTTTTGTAAAAGATGATACCTTCCCTCTCCTATGTAAAGAGCCCAGAGGACCAAACATCTTAGTCCTTTCACAGACTAGGGTGGGCTGAGGTTGGTGTGAAGGTTAACAGTCAGTGTACCTTTGCCTCAACCCGTTTTAGGAAAAGGATTCTTCAGAATTCCCAATAGACAAGTTTGCCTCTCCACCCCTGGGGGCTGCAGGAAACCTGCTCTGATTTGCAGATCTCTTCAGCCTCCCACTGAGCTTTTTAACATCTGACAAAGGCCCAAGGTAGACACAGGCTGAGTGTGTGATGTGCTCCAGCCTCCGGTTTATCAGACACCCCGTGCATGGTGTTCTGTTACAGCAACCTGAAAGGACTGTGACAGGGTATAAATAGTACGGTGAAATCCAGTAGTTTGGCTGCAGGGTTTAGTCCCGGGGGCAAGGGCCAATGCTGTGGCCACATCTCCTTTGTCCCAAACTCCACGGAGAGGACTAGCTCAGGCAGGCACCACAACCACAACGTGTAGAGCTACACAGCTTTCCCAGGCCCGCAGATAGGGAGCAGGGGATCAAATCACTGCTGTGAAGGGATGAAGAAGACTGCTACAATATGTTATCACTTCTTTACACCTTCCGTAATTCTCTCCATTCTGGACCTAAGAGGGCTCCTCCTCCTATGAGGTCCTACCAGGATGCTCGAGAAACTGGGCACATTAGGGTCCAAAAGAAGGGAGAAGCATCATTGATATCATGGCTGGCTCTTGGTCTGGGCCTTCAGATTTCTGCATTGCCCAAGGGAAGCTCACCCAGCTATCACGGGACAAGGATTTAGGACAGGAGACAGTAATAAAGTACATCTGGCAGGGAGACATTCTGCCTTTCTTTCCAGAAACTACGTGCGAGAGTGGGTGATTTGCAGAGTGCAGATGTGGCAAATGCCAATCATTCTACAAATGTGACAGATTAATAGATAGTGTATCTACCTATAACAATCATATATAGGCAAACTGCTTGATGCTTTTGAGTTCCTGGGATGACTTCACACACTGAACTCTTTCAAAAGTAAAAAATGATGACAACATCTAGGTTTCTATATTGTCTGTAAGTTCCATGCCTGCATAAATAAGACAAGGTCTAAAATATTAGCCAATCATCTTTTGAAGTCAAAATTAGTATCAAATAGGTCTGGCATCTAATTAACATGGGTTACATATTTAGTGTACCTTAAGAAACCATTCTCACATCATTTAGTAAGGAACTACTTTAAAGTCCACTAGAAAACATGCAGTATTCTCAAATACCCACCTACTACCTTTATTTTTCCAGTACTTAGAAGGACACCAGTCATAATGGATTAAAGACCCCAAATGAGGTCCAGAATGATCTCATTTCAACCCAGCTATAATTGCAACCACACTATCTCCAGATAAGGTCACATTCGTAGGTACTGGAAGTTAGGATTTCAATGTATCTTCTGTGAGGACACAATTCAACACACAATATGCACCTTGCCAGGATAGTATTTGATCCACATAACAAAATTTTACATCTAATGAGGAGAAACCTGACTTGAGTTACCATAGCAGATAATCCCAGCCTGTTAACCTCTAAGTTCACAGATCCAAGCTGTTTAAGGACATGTATCATCCCTTTGGCTAAGATACTAACAACATGGACACAGATATATCCTTAATCTTCCTCCAACCTTCCCTCAAAGAGATTTGCCACCACATCCCAGGGTAACTGATGCACCAGGGAAGAAAACTTGCTCAATTTTGGAGGGGCTTGCAAGAAACTGGCTCTGAGTTGAGGTTAATCTAGAGAGACCCCAAATGTCACTGTGGTGTGATCAGAATGGAAGTTTGTGAATACCAGATAATAAGTGAAGTTTTGACCCATTAGGGCTGAAGACTACCTTTGTGGTTACTTCCTGAGTTCCTCAATTTACAAAGAAAAAGAACATATTCAGCCATTAGCAAACTCCCCATCTTGATTCCCTGGTTCATGGAGTGAAGGGTATGGAAGGAAGAACCAGATGAAAGCCCACTGAGATTCCTTTCTTTACCAAGATAGTAAACCAAGGGCAATACAGTGTCTCTGGAGGAACTTGGAAGACTGTTCCACCATCAAAGACTTCAAAGATGGTGGTGTTTACCATCACACCCCAATTTAACTCACTTGTAGAATTTATGCAACTTACTGACATCATTTTATCCCTTTTCTTCTTGTAATACTCTGCCTTCCACCAACCTGGTGACTTCAGAAGCTGCTTTATGGTCTCTTCCTATCTCTGAAGTCATTCTCCATGTTCACCTCTAACCATCTCTTTTCACAATGCCTTTTACCTTCTCAAAATCCATTAGTTCTACTTCCACTCATCCCAGTTACAATCTGAACTTTATCATCACTCAAAACTAAGTCATGTCTCCATCTGTAACTCTGATAATTCCCCTTCTGATCATGGTCTCATTTCTATTTCTCTGCTTTCAAATTTTTTAATCACAGCGTCTTGCATTATCATCACTCTATTATCCAATTCTAAGTAACCCCTAGTTAAAATTTTACTTTATTTCCAAGAAGAAGTAATAAATTGATGTTTGGGACCATAGTAAGTTTATGCAATCATACCTTAGGTGAACTCTCACTGATAAACTGGAAATTCACTAATCCAGGCTTTACTGGTATATCTTAATGCATTTCCATAGTACCTGACCCAAACTTTCTATTTTTTTACCCTGTAAATCTCCATTTTGTTTTAGAGAAAACTTTCCCCTTTTTTACTTAAAAATATTTATATTTTCGTCCTTCTATCATTTGACTCTGAGAAAATATGGCAAAATACTTGAAAGTGTGAGCAGCAGCTGGTCCATTTAGTTTTTCCAAAGGTAAATAATAACCAGACATTTAAATTCAGCACCATTTATTCATTCCTAATCTCTTTTGAGCAATGGCAGTGTTTCATTTTTGACTAAGTCATTTTTCATATTATATTCTTCTTGCTTTCAAGTATACAGATCCAACCAGGAAAACACAACCTCACTAGGTATTTCAAATAGAGGAGATTACAGAAGATTCGTAGATGCTTAGATTCTGTAAAAGCCCACATAGCTGGTATCCATGCTTCTACTACAGAACACTATATGGCTGGTGTTCAAGAGGCTGGAGATAGACTAACTGCTGCTGCTAGAATAACACTGACAGCAACTGGAAAACCAGGAAATCCCTCTTCACTTTCTCCTCCTTTGTACAATCTTCTCTAGTACTTTCTATCAGCAGAACCTAACAGCATGCTGTTTTTCAAGCGAATCTGGGAAACACCATTTGCAGATTCCCAGCCTCATCATTACCAAGTTGAGCACAAAAGCATGGGCTTGAAGCAAAGAGACTGCAGGGAATTACCAGCACACCATGGCAAGAAAGTGTCTTTATTCCAGGCTGAGACACAGCACTGTTCAACAGTGAAAGTTCACTTAATAGTGTCAGTTCAGCAAGGAACTGAAATCCAGCTTCACATTTTCTAGCTAAACACCAAACTTCTCCTTCTCAGTTCCTTCCTCTGTGCAATGAGAATTCAAATGCATTATTTAGAAGGATTTTGAATGGTTAAATTGAGTAAGGAATTATATACAAAAGAGTACCCAACAAAAGGATCATACCCCATGATCAAGTGGGGTTTATACCCGGAATGCAAGGATTCTTCAATATATGCAAATCAATCAATGTGATCCACCATATTAACAAACTGAAGGAGAAAAACCATATGATCATCTCAATAGATGCAGAGAAAGCTTTCGACAAAATTCAACACCTGTTTATGATAAAATCCCTCCAGAAAGTAGGCATAGAGGGAACTTTCCTCAACATAATAAAGGCCATATATGACAAACCCACAGCCAACATCATCCTCAATGGTGAAAAACTGAAAGCATTTCCACTAAGATCAGGAACAAGACAAGGTTGCCCACTCTCACCACTCTTATTCAACATAGTTTTGCAAGTTTTAGCCACAGCAATCAGAGAAGAAAAGGAAATAAAAGGAATCCAAATCGGAAAAGAAGTAAAGCTGTCACTGTTTGCAGATGACATGATACTATACATAGAGAATCCTAAAGATGCCACCAGAAAAGTACTAGAGCTAATCAGTGAGTTTGGTAAAGTAGCAGGATACAAAAGTAATGCACAAAAATCTCTGGCATTCCTATACACTAATGATGAAATATCTGAAAGTGAAATCAAGAAAACACTCCCATTTACCAATGCAACAACAAGAATAAAATACCTAGGAATAAACCTACCTAAGGAGACAAAAGACCTGTATGCAGAAAGTTATAAGACACGGATGAAAGAAATTAAAGATGATACAAATAGATGGAGAGATATACCATGTTCTTGAATTGGAAGAATCAACAGTGTGAAAATGACTCTACTACCCAAAGCAATCTACAGATTCAATGCAATCCCTATCAAACTACCACTGGCATTTTTCACAGAACTAGAACAAAAAATCTGACAATTTGTATAGAAACACAAACGACCCCAAAGAGCCAAAGCAATCTTGAGAAAGAAAAACAGAGCTGGAGGAATCAGGCTCCCTGACTTCAGACTATACTACATAGCTACAGTAATCAAGAGAGTATGGTACTGGCACAAAAACAGAACTATAGATCAATGGAACAGGATAGAAAGCCCAGAGCTAAACCCATGCACATATGGTCACCTTATCTTTGATAAAGGAGGCAAGAATATACAATGGAGAAAAGACAGCCCCTTCAATAAGTGGTGCTGGGAAAACTGGACAGCTCCATGTAAAAGTATGAAATTAGAACACTCCCTAACACCATACACAAAAATAATAAACTCAAAATGGATTAAAGACCTAAATGTAAGTCCAGACATTATTAAACTCTTAGAGGAAAACATAGGCAGAATATAAATCACAGCAAGATCTATGACATAAATCACAGCAAGATCCTTTCTGACCCACCTCCTAGAGAAATGGAAATAAAAACAAAAATAAACAAATGGGACCTAATGAAACTTCAAAGCTTTTGCACAGTAAAGGAAACCATAAACAAAACCAAAAGACAACCCTCAGAATGGGAGAAAATATTTGCAAATGAAGCAACTGACAAAGGGTTAATCTCCAAAATTTATAAGCAGCTCATGCAGCCCAATATCAAAAAAACAAAGAACCCAATCCAAAAATGGGCAGAAGACCTAAATAGACATTTCTCCAAAGAAGATATATGGATTGCCAACAAACACATGAAAGAATGTGCAACATCATTAAACATTAGAGAAATGCAAATCATAACTAAAATGAGATATCATCTCACACTGGTCAGAAGGGCCATTACCAAAAAATCTACAAACAATAAATGCCAGAGAGGGTGTGCAGAAAAGGGAACCCTCTTGCACTGTTGGTGGGAATGTAAATTGGTACAGCCACTATGGAGAAAAGTATGGAGCATACTTATAAAACTACAAATAGAACTACCATACGACCCAGCAATCCCACTACTGGGCATATACCCTGAGAAAACCATAATTCAAAAAGAGACATGTACCAAAATGTTCACTGCAGCTCGATTTACAATAGCCAGGACATGGAAGCAACCTAAATGTCCATCAACAGATGAATAAAGAAGATGTGGCACATATATACAATGGAATATTATGCAGCCATAAAAAGAAACGAAATTGAGTTATTTACAGTGAGGTGGATGGACCTAGAGTCTGTCATATAGAGTGAAGTAAGTCAGAAAGAGAAAGAAATACCATATGCTAACACATATATATGGAATCTAAGGGGAAAAAATGGTCATGAAGAACCTAGGGGAAAGACGGAAATAAAGACACAGACCTACTAGAGAATGGACCTGAGGATGTGGGGAGGGGGACGGGTAAGCTGTGACAAAGAGAGAGTGGCATGGACATATATACACCACCAAACGTAAAACAGCTAGCTAGTGGGAAGCAGCCACATAGCACAGGGAGATCAGCTCGGTGCTTTGTGACCACCTAGAGGAGTGGGATAGGGAGGGTGGGAGATGCAAGAGGGAAGAGATATGGGAACATATGTATAACTGATTCACTTTGTTATAAAGCAGAAACTAACACACCATTGTAAAGCAATTATACTCCAATAAAGATGTTAAAAAAAAAAAGAGTACCCAACAACTAGCAGGCACTCAAGTGTCTACGACTTTCCTCCCCGTTGTACTCCCATGCACCTTATGGCTCTCTTCCTGTTTCTCCCTATTCCAATTGATATTTCTATTTCTTCTCCATTGACTCATCTTTGTACTGTTTGTTTGAATCCCAGTGCCCTAAACCTGGACCTATTCTTCACTCCTTTTATATCCCTTACCCTGCAATTCATTTAATTAAAATTTAAATCTCACTTCTATGTGAATGACTCCCAGTTCTGAATATTCAATTCAGACTCTCTGGAGTTCCAGACACACATATCCAGTTAGTCACTGAATAGCACCATCTGATCATCTGAAGATACCTTAAACCCAGTATTTCAAGGTGGAACCCACACTTCCTCCACCCAAACCAACACACACACACACACACACACACACACACCACTACTCTAGCTCTATTTTCTTTGGGAGCTAATGCTACTCCTAAATACTCAAGACAAAAGACCCAATAGAAATCTTTCAAATACTCTTCCTTCACTCCATTTAGCCAACTTTGTCCCATCAACATTGGCTGTGTCTCAACGTACTTATCAAACTCGACCACTGCAGTCGTACCTAACATATTACAAACATGTCTCTTACTGCTTCTATGCATCTTACACACTACTGTAAGGTTACTCTTCCCAAGGTGTAGTTTTAATAGCATTGTCCGCCTGTAATGTTAGTAGCGTTAATATTTTTATTTCTGCCTAGTGAATTAAAACTAAACATCCACCCTGGCGTTCAGGGCTATTTCTAGTATATATCTAATGTCTTAACATTCCCTTTCTCTATACTTAATAGTCCACTCAAAAACAAAAACAAAAAAACTCTACCCATTCTATGGATGCTGTTCCTCCTTCTTTTAGTCTACACAATACTATTCACACTTCTTTTAGGGCCCTTCTTCTGTTTTACTTTCATATGCAGTAACTGGAGAACAAAAGTGGGGAACACCTTTACTGACAACACAAAAAAAGAAATATCTTTGAACCATATTGTTTATTTTAGGAACGGGAGATTTGATCATGCAAAAAGACCGTGATGCCCAGATTTACAAAGGCACAATAAAAGTGTACAAATGAGAGTAAAGCAAAATATTAGGGCATTTCCAGAAATACCCTGAAATTTCTACTTTCTTGGATTAAATAATAATAGGGCCAAGGACTGGGTCTAAATTTACATAATCTAAAATCTGAGAGAAGAGTGTGATTGTTAATCTGTCTATATTCAGAGACTCCCCTTGGGAGCAAATGCTATTCAACCTAGGAAACACACTGCCTTATACTTCCATCTGGAGTGAGGTCCTGCTGGCTCTGGATCAGAGACATAGCTACTGGATCAAGGAGGAAAGACAGTGACAAAATTGTTCTTTATGCTGCTTTGTCCTTGTCTTATTCCATCTATTAAGCAGTAAAATGTTGGAGAAATGAGATTCGTGAGTATATTTCCACAACTTACAGCCAAGAGTCTTACCCAAAGTAGGTGACCGATAAGTTGGTTGAAAATGATCATTGAATTTTCTCATTTTGAAAAACAGAAATTTGACTAATTGTTTAGACAAGCTCTAACCAACACATCCCAAATATCATCTTTCTGGCAGAATTCTTCCTCATCAATCTTTCATCAGAAAGTAGTTACTGAGAAGGTCTCTGCTGTTTGCAACTGTGATGCCTGTGCAGGAACCCAGGTTGCTGCCAACAACGTCCCCCCAAAATGCAGGAGAGGACATGCCTTCTACCTTCCAATATTCTGCTCGACTCCCATCAGCAGAATTTTCTTCCTCCAGTCCTTCCAGTAACTCTATAATAAACGCCTTGTATTAAAGTTTGTTTGAAAAAAATAGTTGCTAAACCTACACAATCTCATGTGGCCAAAACATTCTCTATTTGTCAGTATAGTTACAGCATAATTTCTGATTGTCTAAAGGAATGATGATATGAGTATACCAAGAACAGAGTGTTTGTTATGGATACCAAGGGGGGAAAGGGGAGGTGGGATGAACTGGGAGATTGGGATCGACACATATACACTATTGATACTATGCATAAAACAGATAACTAACGAGAACCAACTGTATCGCACAGGGAACTTTTGGAATAAAGTCTCAGCATATTTGGTATGATTAGCAAAAGATGCTTTTGGTTTTCCCCCTGTTCATGTTTCTCCGAGGTGGCTGGCTATGCCTGATTAGGAGAGGCCCTGGTGAGATAAGTTCAGAATTACATAATACATCATCTCCCAAGAAGAGTCTAAAAGTGATGTGACTGAATAAATGGAGTTTGAAACAAGCTACTTACAGAGTAATAACAGAAATTTTGAACATAAAGTTGCATGGTTGCCAGGTCCCCTGTGGGATACTGTGGCTAAGAAAATTCTATTATCCAGATCATATTAATATAGGGATAAAAAAAGGATGTATCAGGAACTTATTAAAATGAATGCCACTGTATTACTCTGGGTAAAAAAGATGATCCGGAAATTAATATTGGGTGCCTTTCCTCCTTCTCATCAAGCATCAGTCACGTTTTAATTGTAGGATTTGTGTTTCACTTCCTGGTTTTGTCTTTACATTTTGTCTGTTTTATGGTGATAAAGTTTGCTGCTCTTAAGGCCTTACTGCCAGCTTCACGTCCTCCAGCAGTGCGTACAGTGGCCACCAGGGAAATTACCTGATGGGATAGCCAAGATCATGTTCAGGACTGAGGGAGTAACTTGAAAACTTCTGATGTCTTCTTCAAATCTTACCATTTAAAAACGTCCACTTTTAATATAATTTCCACTATTAATTTATTAATATAGAATAGTTATATAATGTGTAAAAACCTGTATACAAAATAAATATGTATATGCAACAAAAAAAACTTATGTAAATACTTGTAACTTTTACTAATGAAGTGTGTGATCAAAAACATTTGGACCCTACTGTTCTCATAAGCCAGTTAGTCACAATCCTTGATGTAAAGGAAAAGGGAAAACCAAGAGTAACCATCCATGCCGTCAGGAGGATTCTCTGAAAATAGTTCAGCAGTATGTGTCATTTGAAAGGTTTGGAGGTCATAAGCCATCAGTAACGTAATTAAAAACCTTACCAACTCTGGGCCACTGATAACTAGTTTCTGAGCCACGCAGTTATCCTGACAAGGTGGTGTCATGCTGCCTTTCACCAATGACAGCTCTGCCAGAACGAGAGAAGCATCTCAAACCATCCCCCTAGTGTCTCCTCTTTTTCTAGTACCACCAAGAAAACGAACAGTCTCCAATTCAGGCTCAGTTTCTGCCAATTTCCAATTAATTCTTGAGCAGGACAGATGGGGCTACATACCAGCTGGGTGATACAGATAAGCTGTCCAGCTCCGAGAACAAGGTGGGGCAGCCCCAGGACCATTCCTGGGCACCACAGTCCCTCCCCACCTCCAGTTCATCTGCCTGTTCCTTTGCACTGGACCTCGCTTCCCATTCTCTCACCAGCTCTCACCTGCCTACAGGTGCTGGAGCCTGTGCTGCACTAAGGACCCCTCCAGCCTTTGCCAGCATCTTCTTGATTGGATAAAGTATATCTCCTCTAACACATTATTGGCTCCAACTGTATTCTCAATGAGCCATGCCTCTACCCAGACTATGTATAGACTGGCTGCCTCGAACTGTCAGCCACCATTCCCTACCTACACAGCCCTGTGCATCTAAGCATGTTCTAGACACTCAACTAGGCACTGATAGTACAGCACTGAAGAAGCCAAGTCTTTTCCATGGAACTCATAATTAAGAGGAACTCTCGTGAAGGCTGATTCTCACTCCCGCACAGTTGCCCTAACTCACTTGACCTTAGGTGTTCTTTTGTTTATGAAAGTACACATGGTAAACATTATAATGGACTATTAAACTAGTCACCAGCCATACTTCCCCCCCAACTATTTTTAAGCTCACAGAACTTTCCAATATATTTGTATATATACTACAAGTACATATATAATTACAGTATATTAAATGTATTAGCCTCAAAAAGCAGAAACAAGTATATTCTATATGCATTGTTCTGTAATCTGTGTCTACAACATCACATGAAAATCTCTTATCAGCATATACCCGTTTTATTTTTTCTTAGGGTCAGCTGTGACAAAGTGAGAGAGTGGCACGGACATATATACACTACCAAACGTAAAATAGATAGCCAGTGGGAAGCAGCCGCACAGCACAGGGAGATCAGCTCGGTGCTTTGTGACCACCTAGAGGGGTGGGATAGGGAGGGTGGGAGGGAGGGAGACGCAAGAGGGAAGAGATATGGGAACATATGTATATGTATGACTGATTCACTTTGTTATAAAGCGGAAACTAACACACCATTGTAAAGCAATTATACTCCAATAAAGATGTTAAAAAAAAACGTTACATAATACTCCATATAGAAAGAACACCAGCTGTTTCCCTTAGGGATTTATTACACAGCTGAATTAATTCTTCCTGTTCTAAGTTCTTCCTCCACTTTCCCACCAGTTCACCCAAAGTCTGAGTAAGCTTCAAAATCACGGCCACAGAAATTGCTAAGCACGTATACACAAACGCACATATACAAAAATAAGTACTTTTGAAATAGGGAGGGAAGATAGGCTACTGAAAGCCAGGGGAAAAAAACACTTCCAAAAATAAAGTATCTCTTATTAATTCATGAATTCTGTTTATAATTTTAATAGTGTGATTTTGTGAAAGTAAATGATTTAAATACCACTGTCATTAATTTTAAAGCACTTTGTTTTTAAAAGAGTTAAACAGAAGACAGATTTCAAGCTTAGGCTGTGTTTGGTTGGCCTATAAACTTCCAGGTCAGGACAGCATCATTCACTGTAACATCAGGATTTCCTGCAGGCGTTCTTGTATCTAAATGGAGCATTCTGCAATGCAACTTGGGGTACAACCATTAGTTATACTACGAGAAAATGGATTTCTGTGGGTAACAGAGTAACACATGATGCAGCTCAGCATCCATGAATTTAGAGAATATAACCTGGTAATATACTGAATGCTTATTGAGCGAAACAGAAAATTCTCATCTTGGTAAGCCACTGGATCTATGGCCTTTTATTGCCCAAGAAGCACTCCCTTGAAAAAGGTCACATGAGAAAATCACTTTCAAGATAACATTCTTCAAATTTATGAGGTGGTATTTCTCCTACACTATAAAATATATTTTAATTATGATATTAGGTCATCATTTTATACTAGAAAGGGACCTGGATTTGGACTCAGTACCCCTTGATTTTTGGCTAAGTCCCTGAACATGTTCTATTTTCTTATCTCTCAAATGGGAAGAGAAAATTTGGTACACTCTTAAACTGGTGCATAATAGACACAGAAGCACTCTGCATTATGTAAAGCACAGAAATAAACTGAAGTGTCAAAAAAAATGAGGACATTAGGGCAGAAACAAGGCTGAATACTGTGCATGGAACATGAATGAGTGTTCTTTATTTCTGCAATAGAAAGCTGAAATGAAACTGGTGGCAATTTCCACCATGGACAGGAAATTGGCCTCGACTCCCACTGTGCTTCTGATTGGCTGGGCATATGGAGTACTTGAGACATGACAGAAGACCTAACAGTTGAAATATGCCAGGAAGTCTCTCTTAGCTTTATTCCAAAGCTGATGAATCGGTTTGCAGGGCAGAAATTGAGACACAGATGTAGAGAACAAACATATGGACACCAAGCGGGGGAAGCGGGAGCAGATGGGTGGTGGTGGTGTGATGAATTGGGAGATTGGGATTGACATATATATACACTAATATGTATAAAATGGATAACTAATAAGAACCTGCTGTATAAAAAATAAATTAAATTAAAAAAATAAAATATTGGTAATATTCTAGGCAATTTCCTTAAAATCTCACATTATATTATATATGAAGAATAAGCATTATTGTAAAGGATATTTTCCTTCACAGTCAACAACTGTTGGTTAAAATCTGAGTCATAGATTTTACAGAAATGGAGAGTTGGAAGATGTGAGGAATCATGTGAAATTTGTAATAAACTAAGCTTTTATCAAAATGCTTTGTCCAATAAGCAAATTGTTACCAAAAGATCTTCAAATCCTTATCAGAATATTTCATAAAAGTTTTTTCTCTGTATCCAATTACACATCTATTCATACTTGGGTCTGTGACCACATTCTTAGCAACCAAAATTATATAGGGTGTGTAGGACCCTCAGCCTGGAATGTAAGGAATGATAGGATTCTTTGACTGAGAAAGGGACTGCAATCCACTTACTTTCTAGATTGAAATATACTATGAAATTTGAGGAATATTATAAGCTTCATGACATCATCATGAGCCTGTTGAGATTCTTCCTGATTTTATAAGAGATGTCCATGTAAGCTATTGGCTAGGCTGAATTTCCGTTGGAAGACTCTGAAAGGGAAAATCTGTTGCAATTTTTTTTTTTTTTTTTTTTTTTTTTTTAACATGCAGAGCTCAATTCCTTGCAGTTATAGGATTTAGGTTCCTGTTTCCTTGCTAGCTGTCAGTAGAGGCCGAGTTTAGCTCCCAGAGGTGCCCCCATTCTCCACCCTTAGCCCCCTCCATCTACAAGCCCACAACAGAGAGTCAGACCCTTCTTGTTCTTTGAACTTTTGACTTCCCATTCTGTGCCCAGCCAGAGAAAGCTCTCTGCTTTTTAAGGGCTCATGAGCTTAGGTCAACCCATCTGTGTCATCTTCCTATCTTTACGTCAACTATATAGTACTTTAATTACAAGTGCAACATTTCTTCACAACAATACCTAGGTTAGTATTTGATTGAATAACCGGGCAAAGACGTGTGTACAACAATGGCCAAGAATTTCAGGGTCACCTTAGAACTCAGCCTACCACACATCCCCAAACTCTACATAAAGTTATGTTCTACGTACACACACAAGTTTGCATTCCAAGAAATTCCCCTTTTCCCCTATGATCCTATGAACAAAGGAGCCTTCTGAGTTATCACAGGACCTAAATACATCCTAATGGAAAGAGCCCAATTCTGTATCTGAGCCTCCCTGGTCTCGGGTCTGAAGGCCAGGACCAAAGTCCAATGTCCCTAAGTTCTCAATAAACATGGCTCCCCAAATGCCTTTGGTGACATCTGACTCTAGGATAGAAATACTCTGGTATAGAATATGGAGAGCCCCAAATTGCTGGCTTTCTTCATGTTTACATGTTGTCCACTGCCCATTTTTAAAACATCTGTTCTTAGAATCAGTGAATAATATTTTATAATATAAATACAGTACTTAAAACTAAACAACTAATACTCCTCAACTCCTGACCCTATATAGTTTAGGCCAAAAGTATTTGTAAGATTTTTAAAAATCACAGGAAAATTCAAGGGCCTGATGTTTGATATTTACAATATTAACGTTTAGTAATTTCCTACTGCTTTGTAATTAGAGTCGACTCCCAAGAGGTAGAACATAATTGCTCATTTTGTAGACATGGTACTTCTGGATCAAGAAGTGATTAAAATATTTATACAGCACAGCTTGTTCATTTCACTTATATTATCAGATTAATTTACTTTGATTCTCTGTGCATCAGTATTTTTGCTTTTCTTCTCTAAAATGGCACTTCAAAGAATATAACATCATAGTCTTAACACCTAGTTGTACATTTGAAATAAAATGGTAATAAATTAATATAGAGCTTGTTCTGTGTTTATTGTAAATATATTTCCTATGTACAGGATGTAAAATACAAACAGACTTAATAGTTAAAATCTGAGTAAAACTTCCCCAAATTTTTTAATTTGCTAGTGATATATGGTTTAAAACTTTAGATCTATGTTAGAAATTCTTTAAGTATGGAAAACTTTCCTAATTATGATGAAAAAATTTAATAATATAAATAACTTATTGTCTTACTTTCTAGCATGGTATATACTGTTCTATTTCACATATATCTGTGTATACTTACCTTGGGGAATTTAAATATTCAAAATGGAATTTGTGCAAATATTTTTCTAGGTTTTATAAGTTCCTTCCTGTATTTCAGCTTGCAGTTTTAAGTTTCAGATGCTGTGTTTGGGGGAATACTTTAATTATTAGGTCTCTGAACAGTTTAATGAAAGTAGTCCCCAAAATCACACTCAGGGAAAGATCTATATTTGGAAATTGGTTTTCAAAGGGCTGCATTTCAAATTACCTGAGTTACAAGGTCAATAGCTAGTAAGGGAAATAATTATTCAGGATTGAGAATGCACAGCCATGGTCTCACCCACGACTAAGTAAATTAGCTTTGGGCACTTCTGACTTAAGCTAAAATAAAGAAGTGAGTATGAGAGGTTTAATTAAGTGACCGAAACACAAGGCCCCAAGTCCCCTTTTAGTCATCTGTACGAAACTATATTACTGAAAATCAAATCTGTCCACAATCAATTTTAATATCATTTCTGAAGTACATTGAGGAAATACAGAGTTCAGCTGGGGGCCATTGAGTTTGTACCTGGAGCCTTGCTGCCCTAAGGAGAGGTTCAAAGATGGAAGGACTGTCAGAACGCGGCACCCCATTTCCACTCAACATCCACTGCCTGTCGTGCCTGACAACATGAAAGCAAAGCAAAGAGAAGCTTGTCTAGTTAGACCCTAACATCTCCTAGATGACACTGTTGTAAATCCCTTAAGCAAAATAGAAAACAAGAATTAAGTTAGGAAGAGAGACATGACCAAATATGAACGCACAAAATCTCTGGCCAGCCAAAGACCTCTGTGGTCAACATTATTGATTTCACCTGAAGGCAAAATGTTCCTTATAACAAACTAACCAAAAGAATCATTTCCAAACAGAGGATGGGGGGCGGGGGGAGGGGAGAGTAAAAGATGGGGAAGGGAACACCTGCAAAGTATCAGGTAAATGGGGAAGGAATCCAGTAGAAAACCAACAATAAACACTGGAGCCAAGATGTGAAGCTCAAATTGTTCTCATTTTTAAGATGTCATCTCTCATTAAAAAAACACGTTAATAAGCTTAAATTGAACATCACTACATATTTTGGGAGAAAGCTGAGTCCAACCTGGAGGCAACTCTAGGGCACGTTTTAGAGTTTCTCTGAATTCCTAAGCTTGCCTTCAAGCTGCGTAACGAGAAGGCCAGAGAACGCGTCCAAACTCGTAAAGACGTCCAGGTAACAGCAAGGCATTCAGGGATAATCCGTGCATTGAACGAGTTTCTCTCCACTCACAGGTGTCTGCACACACGCTCCCACGAGCACCAGTTTCCAAAGAGGCTGGTCGTGAGATGCAGGTGACCTTGCCCCCCCGACCAGGGCATGGACAACTGCTCTTGTCCTTTTCTGGTTCCATGTTCCCACACTCGGATGGTCTGCTACACGTCAGCCACTTAGACACCATAGCCAACAGGACCACCAACCAGCCCCAACCCATTACCCCTCCATCTCTCTACCACTCGGTCCTTACTTCACCTTCAGTCCAGTCACTTCTTCCTTCCTGTTGCCACAAGTTTGCAGAAAGTGACAAACGTATGACAAGATGCTGGTAAACACACTCTCACACCAACAAACAAACCCTAGTGCCTCATCATTGAGGTCTGCTGATTTCCGAGGTCAAACACTCCCATCAGGGCTGATCGCATGCTGCCCACCTGACCTCAGCAACAGGAAGTTGGGAAGAGATGTGCACAGCTGTCTTTGAGGGGCCAGGGCAACCCACCACAGCTCACCTCTGAAGGTAAGCTGAGGAGCCCAATGGAAGGAGCTTTGTCAATTAACAGCCAAGATGTGAGTCCTTGAAAGCCACAGAAACCACCACCCAGCCTCTGTCTTCTTCACACCCTGAGGCGCTGGATTTCAACTTAATAGATTATTTGATAAACATACGTCCCTTGGACTCTGTCCTTGCTGTCCCCGGAAGTGTATGGTTTTTATTGGGGGATACATGGACCTCAAGGAGTTCCTTTCTCAACCCTCAACAAGCATCTCTACAGAACCCTTTCCTTTACTGGAAAGACAGTGAGAGTAAGGCAAAGACCTGATCTACAAGAAGGCCATCATTGTGAGATGTAGGGCTCATTATTTTATCCCATTCATTTATTTCTTCAACATTCATTTTAACAGAATCAGTGTTCCTACTGTTGGAAGTTTTTCTCATCTTTGCAGAGATCTTTGTGCTGTTCTCTATGCCCCTGCAGAACATATCTCCCACCTGCCTTAAAACATCTAACACACTGGAATTACTGTTTTACATAGAGGAGACTGTAAGCTTCTTGAAAACAGGGAGATCTTTTCCTCAACGATGTATGCCCAGAGCCTAGCAGCCAGCCTGGTGCATAGGAGGAGCTAGGAACCACAGAACAAGGGTAGTGGACAATAGAACATATACTGTCCAGGAAGACAGGCAGACTGAGGGCACGCCCAGCTCTGCTGTTAACTGGTTATGACATTTCCATCACTTATTTCATCTCTCAGGCTCCAGGGAACTGTTTATAAAATGAAAAGATGAGTGGGAACTTTTTCAGGATACTTTTAATACTAAATGCTTACAAATTTAACTCATGCTTCTACCGGCAATGACACTAATATCTACTAAAAAGATATCGCTTTCAAGTCCCAGGAAGAAAACGGATAATGTCAACTGAATTGAAAATAAATCCTTTTGTTCTCAACAGTAAGTCATTTTCAGTATTGTGCTGCCTCTCACTGAACAGAGACGACACATGAGAGAAACGAATGAGGCGGCCTTTACTTCCTTAGTTGGCCAGCCCTTTGTGTCTGAAACACGGCTGGTACTTTTTCACACGCTAAAGGGAAAAACAAGGGCCAAAACCCACAGATATTTTTGAGTCAGCCTTTATTTTTCCATGGCCAGAAAAAGGAACTAGATGAACCTCATTCCTGATGTTTAACAAAAAGCTTGACCCAAAAGTCAAATTTTAATATTTAATGAATGTCAGCTGAAATATTTCATTTGCCATTTTATATAAATATATTTCTATAATTCCTTCAACCTGGATCAATTTCAAATTGTAAATAACCCTGAAGGAGTTAACACCAGTGGTTTGCTGCTAAACAGCCCCACGGTTCCCGGATGAAAAAGAATTTTAAATCCTGGCTTTCAGCATTTGCTGATTTCCATAGCAAAATTACTTCCACAAGGGTCAGTTTCAACATAGTAACTGTTTAACAACTGGCTCCCTAAATTCCCAAGTATTTAAGATTTGGCTTTCCTGAGGGGGTAGCAGAAGGCTCCAGCACACCCCCAGAACACACAGACTTCACAAAAATTTATACAGTACAGCTCTGAACCTCTGCTCTAAAATGCTGCTACAGAAAAGCGTAGCCCCTGTACCGACAGCACTGGCAGAATCTCAGACAGGTACTGGCAGTCTTCAGTGCTCCTGGCCTGTCACCTTTTTTGTAAATAAAGCTTTATTAGAACAAGCCGTGTCCATTTCTTTACATATGGTCTATAACTTTTTGCACTGCAGTAGCAGAGATAAGTGGAAATCTTATGGCCCACAGAGCCTAAAATAGTTACTATTTGGCATTTTAACAAGAAAGATTACCAAATCTCCCAACTAGGAGGCTGTTGGAAATGCAGACACTCAGGCCCCACCCCAGACTTACTAACAGAATCTCTATGTTACAAGATGTTCAGGCAATTGTTATAGAAATTCAAGTGTGAAAAGCACGGCTCTGGAGCGTGCGTGGATAGGAGGCGCACAGTGAGGCCTCGCGGATCCGAAAGGGTGTTATCAGGGCAGGCTTCTGCCAGACACACAGAGTCGGAAGGAGGTTTTCTTTAAGGCAGATACTGCGAGGAACTGGCTAAGAAGCCTGCAGGCAGCTGGCAAGGCAAGGTCAAAACCCATAGGGTAGGGGCTTCCCTGGTGGCGCAGTGGTTGAGAGTCCGCCTGCCGATGCAGGGCACACGGGTTCGTGCCCCGGTCCGGGAAGATCCCACATGCCGCGGAGCGGCTGGGCCCGTGAGCCATGGCCGCTGAGCCCGCGCGTCCGGAGCCTGTGCTCCGCAACGGGAGAGGCCACGACAGTGAGAGGCCCGCGTACCGCGAAAAAAAAAAAAAAAAAAAAACCCATAGGGTAGACCATCAGGTAAAGCAGGAAGGAACTCTGGGGCACGAATTGAATCTTCTATCCGAAGGCAGATAGAAGATTCCCCTTCCTCAGGGAATCCTCAGGGCTACTCCTAATCCTTTCTACTCATTGAATCTGCCCCCCTCAGATTATCTAGAATAATCTCCCTTATTTAAAGTCAACTGATTAGTAATCACATCTGTAACACACCCTCACGGCAAAACCTAGATCACTGTCTGAATAGCTGGGGACTAACACTTAGCTGAAGAGACGCACAAACTGGGCATCACAGCAGAGCAAGAAATAGGTGAGTGAAGGGAAGGTACAGACAGGATACACCAGAGAATAAATGCAACAGGTATTACTGAGTTAAATATCTCCAATTCGTAATACTGCAGAGGGGTAGACGTGACCCTATGGGTTTCAGATAGTAAAGGTAATTATCACTTAATTCTGATATCACAAAAAAGATTTGGGATATGATACTCTATAAATTCTAATAAACCTTGGTAAAATCATCTTAAGAAATTAGGTGATTAAAAAAAAAGGAGGGCTTCCCTGGTGGCGCTAGTGGTTGAGAGTCCGCCTGCCGATGCAGGGAGCGCGGGTTCGTGCCCCGGTCCGGGAGGATCCCGCGTGCCGCGGGGCGGCTGGGCCCGTGAGCTGTGGCCGCTGAGCCTGCGTGTCCGGAGCCTGTGCTCCGCAGCGGGAGAGGCCACAACGGTGAGAGGCCCGCATACCACCAACCCTAAGTGAAAAGATAATAAATATAACTGCATTAAAATTGAACAATCCGTTTCTCAAAAGACAGGGTAAAAAACCTGCAAATGCAAGTTATAATCTGGGAGAAGATATTTCCAGCACATACAACCAATGAGTCATTAATTTTGAGAATGACATTGCTACAGATCAATAAAAAAAAGAAAAACAACTAAATAGAAAAATGGGCAAAAGGCATGAACTTGCACTTCACAGAAGAGAAAATCTGAATGTTTAATAAACATATAAAAATGCTCAATATCAGTAAACAGGGAAATGCAAATGAAAGCCACTGTGATACAATTCACACTCAGCAGATTGACAAAATTTTGAGTCAGATGAAACCAAAAAAAAAAAAAAAAAAAAAAAAAAAAGGAAACTAGACCCCTGAAATATTTATGGTCTCCAAAAGAATCATTGTTATATAGTAATGAATGATATCAATGACCTCTCCCCACTGGATCTTAATATAAAATATAATTTAGTCAGTTTAGAACCTGGTGGCTGTTAAACTCCAAGGGATTAGTCTTGGACCCAATAATCAAAAATATTTCTGAACTTCTAAAGACCAGGAAAAAAAAAATTTTTTTTTTTTCAGTGAGTTAAAATGATAAAGGTTTCCAATTGTAATGAGATGCTAGTCAAAACAACTCTTTAGATATCTCCTGGGGTCTTTGCTTGCCAAAGACAGCATAATATTTTCTCATTATTAGCTCTTCAGCAGAAAAGGAAGGCAGATATCATGTTCTTTTCCACCTCACCGAGGAAAGGGCATTTCGAACCAGTAATTTAGAGTGCCAAAATGAAGGGAAGATGGCTACAGAACTTTCAGTGATGTGTAATTATTCCACTGAAAGAAATGGGCTGTGAATATGTCTGTTGATTCTGCTTCAAGAGCAGCTCTCATGAGGAATCTGATTTAGGAAGACAGAAACTAACCAAACAACTCTTGTCAAGCACAGACTCCTCATTTCCTTACTGCGTGTCACGGTGCTCTAGGAGAATATTTTTGTGACCACCAAAATGAGATATCAAACCCAGGGTATGTTTAGACTTCAGTCATCTTACTACATCAAAGTGTATGGTAATCTCTATAATTTAACATAAAAATCTATGTGGTTTGGAGGACACCGATTTCTTTAATTTAAAAGTTTGACCTCTGGAAACACCCCATGTTCATCCTAAGACACAGTCTGAGTGCTTACCCATGTGTCAAGCTCCCTAAAAGAAATTGGAGGGGCCAGAACAGGGATTCTCGACTGTGACTGCAGAACAGAACCTGATGGGGTACTTTTTAAGATACAAACATCTGTGCTGTAACACAAACCCATGGATCCCAGAGTTAGGATCCATGGGAGTGGAGCCCAGGATTAGGTAAACTGAAAAGCTCTCAGGTTGATTACAAGGTGCAGTCAGGGTGGAGAATTACCAGGGAGAAGAATTCAGGCAACAGCCTGAAAAATATGCAACGCTCCACTTTCACTCGATAGCTGTTCAAGGGAGGAAAGGAAATCGCAAGTGCCCCCTTAGTTAAGCACCCAGAGCGCGCAGTGTTTGGAAGAGAAGTTAGGGTTTCAGGAGTGTGTTGTTTAGGAGCTTGGGCTTTGCCTCCGGATGACCAGGCTCCCCTTTCCTACGGCGCCACCACTGCCACCCAGCTTCTCTCGTCTGAACTCTCCCACGGGCTCCCCCTTCCTGCTCCCACTCTATCCTGTTCCCCACTCAGTGACTGCAGTGCTCTTTCTAAGATGTGAATATAAGTCACAAATCACATCCCTCTAACTTCCCTCCAACCACACGTACCTCTGTCCATTCCTCAAATCCAGCCACCCCACCTCCTGTCCCAGGGTCTTCCAAATGGTACCCGCTCATCTACAAGCTCTCGTGTACTTAACCTTGTTCAATGCTTAGGTCAAAACTGTTCCTTCCTGGGGGAAGGCTTCACTCAGCCTCTATACTGTTACAGCACTTTACACAGCTCACAAATGCTGTTTATTTGGGTGACACTAGTGTTCATTTCTCCTGCCACATTTGAAGTCTCATGAGGACAGTGGGCATGTTTCTTTTGATCTGGCTTCCCCTCAACACTGAGCACACAGGGCCTTGCCTGCAGCAGACATGTTGGATGAATATTCCTCGTATTACACGACAATGCATAGAAAGAGCTCAGCAGCTGTAGAACTCAGGGGCTTCATCTACCATAATTTAAGCACAACGTAGTATGTTCTACCTATGGCATGTGAAGATTTTAAAATATGAAATATACCAATTAACAAATATTCATATCCTAGGCTACCATCCAAAGTAAATACCACAGATAGTATAAATTTTTATTTGGAATAGTATTTGCTAAAGATTGTTGGAAAATCCTATGGTGACACATACAAAATCACAGGCTAAAAAATAAGCTTTGTTGTGATATTAAGAAAGAGTAGAAGAGATACAAGATATATCACACTGTGTTTAAGTGATACTGTTATCTGAACTCTAAGTTTTTAATATAGGGGAAGGTTTCAAACTGTCTGGAGTGGGCTTCCCTGGTGGCGCAGTGGTTGAGAGTCTGCCTGCTGATGCAGGGGACGCAGGTTCGTGCCCCGGTTCGGGAAGATCCCACATGCTGCGGAGCGGCTTGGCCCGTGAGCCATGGCCGCTGGGCCTGCATGTCTGGAGCCTGTGCTCCGCAACGGGAGAGACCCACGTACCGCAAAAAAAAAAACAAAAAACAAAAAAAAACAAGTATCTGGAGTAACATTTAATATCATGGCAAGGAACTGAGGTCTCAACCAGGAAGACTACAAAAAAAAAAAAAAACACATGAAATTCAAAAGAATACATTGCCTGTGAACACCTATGCACCATTCCCTTCCCCAGCTCTGAGTTTCATGAATTGACACTGCAGGGGCACAGAGTTTCACTGAACATAGTTTTTTCAATTGGACCAAAGCTGATAATTTTTTACCATAATTAAAATTTAAACCAACCACCCTCAAGTAAACAGCAGTCAAATGATATAAACCTCGTTAATATTTAGGCTCTTTAAAAAAAAAAAAGTGCCCCTCATGGTAGTGTACTAGGTAAACAAAGAGTTACATACACCACCTGTCCCATTCATTCATCAAGATCAGAGAAACTCATGGTCCAATAATTGTTTTTTCTGCATGTGGCTGTAACAGATCCTAAGTTAATACAGTGGGGATGAGTGCTTCTAGCCAGGGCCTGGACTTGGCCATTGCTCAGCTCTGACCTCAGTTCCTTGTGTCATGAAGGCAACTATCAAGCATCCCCTAAGCAATCAAGATGTACCCCATCACAATGGCTGCACTTTTAATGATTTTTTTTTCTCTTGAACCTATCATGTGGAACTGGAGCTTGATTCTCATTGGTTCTCATCCCCTAAGCTTGCCATTTCAGAACTAGAAATTTCCAATCCTCGGGCTCACTCCCTCCAAAGGTGCCAACTCAAAACTGGTGCTTCCCCTATGCTCACAGAAGCACTGTTTACAATAACCAAGATTTAGAAACAACCTAAATGTCCATCAACAGATGAATGGATAAAGAAGATGTTTTATATATATATATATATATATATATATATATATATTATATACACACACACACAATGGAATATTACTCAGCCACAAAAAAAGAATGAAACAATGCCATCTGCAGCAACATGGATGGACCTAGAGATTATCATACTAAGTGAAGGAAGTCATAAAGACAAATACCATATGATATCACTTACATGTGGAATCTAAAATACGACACAAATGAACATACCTACGAAACAGACTCACAGACATAGAGAAGAGACTTGCGGTTGCCCGGGGGGTGGGGAGTGGGGAGGGAAGGATTGGGAGTTTGGGATTAGCAGATGCAAAGCAGTATACGTGGAATAGATAAACAATAAGGTCCTACCGTAGAGCACAAGGAATTATATTCAATATCCTGTGATAAACCATAATGGAAAAGAATATGAAAAAGAATGTATGTATAACTGAATCACTTTGCTGTAGAGCAGAAATTAACACATTGTAAATCAACTATACCTCAATAAAAATTTTTTTTCTCATTTTAAAGAATAAAACTGGTGCTTATTTCTTAGTCCCTCCCAGTCTTTTATTCTAGATCTTATTCTTGTATACACATTTCTAGGAAGTGCAAGGTTTTTCTTTCCAAAATCAAAATAATGCCCCCAATAAAATTCTCTTATGAGATTTACTTTTGTAGGTTTTGGCTGTCAGATTCTGTGCTTGAGATAAGAACAGAAGAGAGAACTCATCTGTGGTCACAATGTCTATGAACCTCTAAAGGTTCTGGCTAAAGACGCAAAGAATGCATTAAATGGCAGAAAATTCTAAAGTAGAAATGGAGTCCATTTTTCTTCTACGGAAGGGGATGGCTACTCCCACTCATGTAGCATGAGGTGCTGTCAGTCATGTGTCTGCTTTCGGGTAAACCCACCTTGCATGTCTTCAGGGTATCCTTATTTTTATATCCCCTCTCATAAGTAAAGGTGCTGGCCAAATGCTATGTGTTGCCTCAGATGCAACATTTTACAGGGGTGACCTCTTCCCATCAGTGCCCAGGCACTGACCTGAGAAAGGATGTGAGAAAAAGGTGAGCTATTCTAGGATCATCTTCTTAGTTGACCCAGACTTGTGTTCTCAGTTGTATTTGTTGAATAAATGAATCAACTGACCATCAGCTTGAACAGAAAGTTTTAGGCGAAACTACCTGGTGAATACTGCTTTTGTTTCTAGAGGAAAATATTACACTGTAGAGGCTGTGTGATTAAAAAAAAAAAAAATCAATAGTCAGTGACTTTTAAAATACATTATTCAATGCCAAGGTCTCTCTAAACAACAAATGTATACATGCACACCCACACATAATTGCATGAATACATAAAATTTGAATTGTATAAGAAGTTAACTCTTTTGTTTGTGTTTCCTTTTTATTGGAATATATTATCTAATTGATTGGTGATATGTTTCAAAACACAGCAAATTTAAGGCATGTCAAAAGGGCAGAGAAGCCGACTTGAAAGGGCTGCTAATGGCCAGATCGGAACCAATCAGAACAAAATGGTAGTAATGGATTATACCCTAACAGAACAGAACAAGAAACCAAAGGAGTATACTGATATAACAATTCAATAAACAAACAGGGAGAAAACAGTTCTCTTCTGTAGTATAATTCCAACTAACAAATGTATAAAGAAAAATAAAAACAGAGAAATCATCATGTGGCAACAGCCAAGTAACACAGTAAAATGAGTATGCTAAATTCTGATGTAAGCCAGGGCGTTTACATGGTCTCAAAGCATGTCTTCATAAGCTATTTACTGATTACAAAAAGAAATGATAAACTTGCAGCACAGAAACTTAGCAGACAATCCCTTATCCAGGAGATTAAAGTTAATATCATCATGAACTGAACAACAACAAACATCAACCTATAGGTCTCCTGATATGATGCACTGAGAGGGACACATTATCACTTTGCGGTATTCTTGCCAAGAATGTGTAACATGAATGTAGTTATAAAGAACAGTCAGAAACCAAAGGCAGGGCGTATACTACCAAATAACTGGGCCAGTACTCTTCAAAACTCTGAAGGACCTAAAGCATAAAGACTGAGGAACTGTTATAGACTAAAGGATACCAAGGAGACATGAAAACTAGAT
The DNA here is from genome assembly GCF_000442215.2 of Lipotes vexillifer. Classification (NCBI taxonomy): domain Eukaryota; kingdom Metazoa; phylum Chordata; class Mammalia; order Artiodactyla; family Lipotidae; genus Lipotes; species Lipotes vexillifer. Next base: position 1,411,721 of record NW_006787829.1, read on the forward strand.
GTAATTCATGATATTTTTGATCCTGGGCCAGAAAGAGAACATTACTGACAACTGGCAAAATTTAAACAAGTGCTAGAGCTTAATAACATTTATCAAGTTATGGGTTTTTTAAGATGTTGGCATTTTAGGGACTTCCCTGGGGGTGCAGTGGTTAAGAATCTGCCTGCCAATGCAGGGGACACGGGTTCGATCCCTGGTCCAGGAAGATTCCACATGCCGCGGAGCAACTAAGTCCCTGTACCACAACTACTGAGCCTGTGCGCCACAACTACTGGGCCCACGTGCCGAAACTACTGAAGCCCACATGCCTAGAGCCCATGCTCCGCAACGAGAGAAGCCACCACAATAAGCAGCCCACACACCACAGCTAAGAGTAGCCCCCACTCACCGCAACTAGAGAAAGCCCGCGCATAGCAACAAAGACCAACGCAGCCAAAAATAAATTAATTAAAAAGATGTTAGCACTTTGTACATCTGATGAAATTTATATATTAATAATTGGTAAAGTGTTTATAACTTTGTGTAAATCTGAAATAATGTCAAAATTAAAACTTTTTAGTGATAGAACTCTACAAGATAACATTCCGTTTTCAAAATGGGCAGAAGATCTGAGTAGACACTTCACCAAAGAAGATTATAGTGTATTAAAATACACTCCATATCATCCATCAGTATGGAATATTAAGTTAAAACAATGAGATACCACTACAAAGCTATTTGGTTAAAACCCAAAAAACTGACAATACCGACTGCCGGAAAAGATGTGGAAAAACAGGTATTCTCATGCTGCTGACGTGAATGCTAACTGGTACAGCCACTCTGGAAGACAGTTTGACAGTTTCTTATAGAATTAGTTACTTGCCCAACTGATCTTAAAACTCACATCTGCACAAAAACCTGCATGAAAATGTTTATAGTAGCCCTATTCAGAATCACCCAAAACTAATCAACCAAGATGGCCTTCAACAGGTAAATGGATAAACTGTGGTATATCCATGAAGTAGATTATTATTCAGAATGTTCTGAGCTCTCCAGCCATTAAGAAGATACATACTATGTGACTGCAATTGTATGTATCTACAGAGGGAAACTACAGAAGCAGTAAAAAACATCAGTGGTTTCCAGGTGTTTGGGGGGAAGGAAGGGATGGAATAGCACATCTGGCAAAAGAGGGCTTGATTTTCACTTCAGGGATGTATCATTCCAAGGCAGTTTCTTCTGTATTGGAACTAGACATCAAGTGTCCAACTGACTCCGAAAAGGTGAGTACAATGAGAAAGAATGGTCTATTAAAATTCAAAAGTAAAATTCGAGTTAGTGATATACTAAGAAAGAAACGATGTGCTGGTTGTTGGAATCTCTTGAAAGAAAAGATGGAAAAGGACACAAACACTGGATTGATAAGGATACACACTAAGATCTGGCCTATATTTTCCTGCTATCTAAATCGATGTCACAGAAGTGACAGAGATAAAGATTTGCACTGGTGTGGTCAGAAATGTCAGAGGGGGCTCTTGACACTTACAATGCTTGCTGTAAGCCAGAGGACACCTACTGCCAAAACAGGGGTGAGGTACCAAAAATTGATGGTGATCATGCATGGATTTTTAAATTCACCTGTCACATGACTTAAGATTGGTTGTGCTCTTCATCCTACATGATATCCAGAGACCTGATCAGTAGATGTGAACTACTACGTAAAATTCTGCCACGGAATATGAAAAACATGGTCATGAAAACTAACCTGCTAAATAAGCAAAATCCTCTCTCAAGTTTAAGAATAGTCAAATCAAGAAGGAAAAAAAAAACCTGTGGTTGTCTTCACTTACAAGAATGAATGAGAATTCAAAGAATTCTCTATCAAGTATTTAAAATTAACTAAACTAGAGTCTACGTCTACCAAGTTTCCCGATTCTTTGCTGTAAACAGACATGGATTTCAATTCCAGCTTCAGCACATACTAGCTATGTAACCACAGGAAAATTACCTAAGTTATATTTCTGCCTTTGTACAAGAATACTACTACTCACTTCATAGATTTTTAAGGTTGAGATAATGCATGTAATTCACTAAGAGTCTGACCATAGAAACTACACACAAAAAATGTGAACTTATTGTTAATTATTTACTCTTTATATTTTTAAAGCTCCAAATTGTGATATTGAGTCAATTAGTGAGAATTACATACCTAGAAAAAACTTATTAGGTACCTAGTATCATAAAACTCCATTCTTTTTTTTATGTTTTCAATTGAAGTGTTGTTGATTTACAATGTTGTGCTAGTTTCACGTGCAAAGTGATTCAGTTCTACATACATTTTTTTCAGATTATTTTCCCTTATAGGTTATTACAAAATATTGAGCATAGTTCCCTGTGCTACAGTTAAGTCCTTGTTGGTTATCTACTTTATATACCATAGTACATATATATTAATCCCAGACTCCTAATTTATCCCTTTCCCCTTCATGTTCAATCAAGAATTTTTAAAGTTAATGTTTCAATATATTCCTGAAAAGATCTCCAGATAAACTCTTATAATACATGCTAATAATGTATAATAACATTTTGTACCAATAGGCATCTAAAGTACTAACATAGTACCTGACACAGCAGTTTATCAATAAATGGTAATTTGATGATGATAATGATAATAACTATAACGATGATGAGACTGCGTGGAGGAAGAGGACGAAAGAAGGAACTAGGGGAAATATTTCCTCAGTTATAATTAAACACATTCTGGTCCCACAAGCCACTAAAGAAATGTGAGAGGCATTATAGATCGACAAGCCAGCACAAAAGGGTGAAAGAATTTGATCCTAGGAGACACTTTAAGGTGGATATTTTATTTGGAGAGTCTTTTAAAACATGAGATTCTTAATTATTAATTGAGATTTTAACATAATTCAGCCTAGTGCTCGAAAGCCCTTTTAATCCTTTCCCTAGCCTGAGCAGCGGGGCAAGTATTTCTGATTCCCGACTGGAAGCATTCGCTGGGAAAGCTCTTTGCTCCAGAACAAGCATTAAGTAGTTAGAAAGTCTCCCATAAATATTGCACTAACATTAAAGAAATTATGATTCTTCAGGAAAAATAGACATGCCTTTGGATGTTCGGTCAAGAATTAGAAGGTCCACCTACAGTGCAGAGTTCTATTATTTTACCAACTCACACCAGCTAAGTAGATAGCAAGGCATTTGCTTCAATCCAGAAGAGCGCATGATCCAAAGTATAATACTAATCTTAACTGTGAACATGTCAAAACTTAAATCGTGTTTATTACAGAAGACTTATGGGTCCTGTGTTGTTTTGTCTGAATCAGGCTTCTATCCTCCTTCCCTATCAGCCTATTCTTAAAACTATATTTAATATAGTTAATGCACAAATAAGATAATCAGTCCAAATTAAGAACATTCGGAGACTATTTTCCACAAAAGTATAAAAACTAAAATTAACTACCTTATACTTTATACAAGATAAAGCGGGATAGTCCCTCTAATATAAACCAAAGTCCATTTAAACCATCACCAGAGCAGTGTGTACAACCACTTAACGCACAGCACTTACTGTGAGGCTCTATAAAGAACACGGAAGAGAATCAGAAAAAAATGCCAATCCATTTCAAAAGAAATAGGGGGCTTCCTTGGTGGTGCAGTGGTTGGGAGTCCACCTGCCGATGCAGGGGACACGGGTTCGTGCCCCGGTCCGGGAAGATCCCACATGCCACGGAGCGGCTGGGCCCATAAGCCATGGCCGCTGAGCCTGCGTGTCCGGAGGCTGTGCTCCGCAACGGGAGAGGCCACAACAGTGAGAGGCCCGCACACCACACAAAAAAAAAAAAAAAAAAAAAAAAAAAAACAAATAGGGAGCACATACATAACTTTGAATCCACATCCCCACACTTTGAATTCCCAGGGCCTTCAGGGAACCATCAGCAATCACACTGCACAAAAGGTGAGCGTATTTGACATTTTAGCTAATAACCAATCCGTAGTCCTGCTATGAGTCTGCAAAGTTAACTGAACACTGAAAATGAGTTTGAAGAATTAATCTAAATATTTTAGAATTGAAGTAGAATAAAATTATACATCAGTTTTTACTTTTGATTTCTATTATAGATAATGGAAATAAGTTTTTAAACTAAAATTCTTACCTTATTTAATCATTTTTCATACCATTAAGTTTACTGTTATTTCAAAGGATAACAATTAGAATGTTTGAAAATAAATCTAAATACACAGAAAATTATTAGAGCTATATGCAGTTGTAGGTTCTGAACAACAATGCTGAAATTTTTAGGACTATAACTAATTTATTTCTATTTCCACATTCTGGACAGTAGCTCAGAAAACGTTACATAACATTCTGAAATGACAGCTACATAAGAAGCAAAATAACCTGAATAGCAAAGGCAATAAGTAAAAGGAATGATCAAAATTCTCTTTCAAAAGTTTTGGCTGTGCAAAACTTTCCTATTAGTTGCTAAATCAGAGAAAAAAGGGAAGACAAAGGAGCAGGAAAGAACATGAATGATCCCAAAAAGAAGAGGTGGAGAAACACCTGCTACCTTGCTAGATTTGTCTTTCTTAGCACACTGGTGAAGCCTTGTGCTTCTTAAGGGATGCGTTTGCAGAGATCCACATTTGAGCACTGAGGGCTTTTGACCTGTTCAAGGGCGATGTCAACTTTTCTCTCCCTGTTCCTCTAAGTACAAATATAAACTCTGAAACAGTGCACAAGACAACCAAAGGAGAAATCAAAAAGGTGGGACAAAAAAGGGAAACTAGTTAGGAACTTAGGACTAGAGAACAATGTAGCAAGAGGGTAACTTCTGATGCCCCACCCAATAGAAGAAAGAGACCCAGGTCACCAACCCAAATCCTAACCAAGAAAGCAACCAGGTTTTTCTTCTGTGGATTGAACAGGAGTCTTTTCAACAACAGGCAAACCCTGTTGGCAAAAAGGATCAATAAGCACCCAAGGAAATGCCCTCCTTTCCCATTCGCCATGGGGACTGACCCTCCCCTTAGATGCCAAGAGACACTGGGAGGCCAGGAGCAGAAGCAAGGGGGCTCCTGCCATCACAAATGCCTACCTGGGAAGCCCACTCCACATCTGACAGGTAGAGAGGATCCTACAGCAAAAAGTACTTGGCCAGGGAAATACTTTCCCTAAGGGCCTGAGGGGCTCTCCCACCTACAGGCAATAGACACCCTGGACTGAGAAATCTTCTTTGGCCCCCATGTCATCCATCACCAGCACAGACTACGGGAGACTCAGTGGCACAAGATAAATCAAGCAGTTCAAAATACCAAGACAGGGCTTCCCTGGTGGCACAGTGGTTGAGTCCGCCTGCCAATGCAGGGCACACGGGTTCGTGCTCCGGTCTGGGAGGATCCCGTGTGCCGCAGAGTGGCTGTGCCTGTGAGCCATGGCCGCTGGGCCTGCGCGTCCAGAGCCTGTGCTCCGCAACAGGAGAGGCCGCAGCGGTGAGAGGCCCGCGTACCGCA
>NW_006787829.1:1417641-1444779 GCF_000442215.2 Lipotes vexillifer
CCAAGCGGGGAGAGGCCCGCGTACCCAAAAAAAAAAAAAAAAAAATACCAAAGACAAACATCTGATAATTGTCATTAGAACCATAGCCAACAAAGGCAGACTAGGACTTTCATGCCAAACTTAAACAGGTGAATGCCTGATAAAACATAAAGAAAGAAAGATCTAATGTAACCTAAGAGTCAAAATGTCCAGGATACAACTGAAATTCACCCACTATACTAAGAAGCAGGAAAATCACAAAAGGAATGAAATAAGATCAACTGATGTGAACATTAAGGTCAGATGTTGGAGTTACCTAATGAGGATGATAAACCACCCCAAAAGTAATTCAACCACCAATAACAAATTCTTTTGAAACAAATGAAAAAATAGAAAATCTCAAAGAAATTGAGTTATAAAAAGGAAATAATTGAAATTGTAGGCCTGAAAAGTACAGTAACAGAAATGAAAACTGAAATTCACTGGATGAGCTGGAATTAACGGTACATATAATCAGTGAACTTGGGGACAGATCAATAAAATTCACCCCGATCTTAATAGAGCAAATACTGTAGATAAAAGAGCCCTGGGGACCTGTGGGATAATAACCAAAAGCCCAACATTCCTTGGCTACTCAGGAAGAGGGTAACAGTCAGTGGGCTTTAAGGGTATTTGAATAAATGGTTAAAAACTTGAGTTTAGCAAAGATCATAAACAGATTTAAGAAGTTAAGGAAACTCTCTGGAAGATAATCCCAAAGAAATCCTTGCCAAAACTCATCATAATTAAACTTCTAAAAACTGAAAGAAAAATATCTAGAAAGCAGATGACAGTGACATATTTCTTCTAGGGGAACAGCAATTCAAGGCCACACGATCTGTCATCTGAAACCATGGACAAGAGGAAGTAAGCACAATTTCCAAGAGCTGAAAGAACTGTCAACCATGAATTCTATACCCGATGAAACTATCCTTCAGGAATCAAAGGAAAACACAAGTTCTCTGATGAAGAAAAGCTTTTAAAATGTCACTAGTAGACCTACCCTAAAAAAGATGGCTAAAGCAAGTTCAGCAAACAAAAAGGCTATGAGAAAATAAAGAAGGAGCTTCAGGATGCAAAAAAAGAACAATCGAAAAAACAAATACAGGTAAAGAGAACAGACTATCCTCATGAGTTTTCCCAATTAGTAGTGATGTTTGCTACTATTAACAACACAATCTGATACTAAAGGTGATATTTAAAAGTGGAAACACTGTAGGGACCTAAATGGAAACGTTTCCACATGTCACTCAAAGTGGTAAAACACTGACACCATACACATGTATGTTGTAATACCCAGAGCAACCGCTAAAAAGCACCACTTTCAGGGTATGCACATTTAGCCAAATCCTTAGTTTAAGATCTCCATGACAGGGACTTCCCTGGTGTTTCAGTGGTTAGGAATCCGCTGCCAATGCAGATGACACGGGTTCAAGCCCTGGTCCGGGAAGATCCCACATACTGCTAAGCCTGTGCACCACAGCTACTGAGCCTAAGCTCTAAAGCCTGCGAGCCATAACTACTGAGCCTGTGTGCCACAACTACTGAAGCCCGTGCGCCTAGAGTCCGTGCTCCACAGCAAGAGTAGTCATCGCAGTGAGAAGCCCGCGCACCGCAGCAAAGAGTGGCCCCCGCTTGCCGCAGCTGGAGAAAGCCCATGCACAGCAACAAAGACCCAACACAGACATAAATTAGTTAATTAATTTTAAAAAAAGATCTCCATGACAACTTCAAGTCTCCTTCATCTGCCTAATACCTGTAGTTTCTTGATGGTCCAAATGAAGCTCTCTTCTTTTCTAAAATCTCCTCTGGTCACCCCAGTTTGAAGATAAGTGAAATTCTACAGTGGACAATTCGTCCCATTCAGTTCAAAGATACTATATGATACTGCAAATTGTCTTCTATTATTTCATATATGTCTATCTCCCCAACTATGATGAGTGTAAAATTTTGTCATCTTTGTGAATCCTCAGTTCCTGTTCAATAAACTTTTGATACCCATTGAACGCATGGATGGCAGTTCTTGAATGAAAACTAAAATTTTTTTTTTTAAGATATGTGATTTATTTTATTTGTTTTAATTTACTTTTGGCCGCATTGGGTCTTAGTTGTGGCACGCAGGATCTTTCATCGTGGCGCGCAGGTTTTCTCTTCTCTACTTGTAGCGCACAGGTTCCAGAGTGCGTGGGCTCTGTAGTTTGTGGCACACGGGCTCTAGTTGAGGCACGCGAGCTCAGTAGTTGTGGCTCACAGGTTTAGTTGCCCCGCAGCATGTGAGATCTTAGTTCCCTGACCAGGGATGGAACCCACATCCCCTGCATTGCAAGGTGAGTTCTTTACCACTGGACCACCAGGGAAGTCCCCAAAACTAACTATTTTCTAATAAAAACACCTCCCATTTCAGAGATGAGAAAACTGAGGTCAATGAATTATTTGTAAGATCATAGAGTATAAAAAGTAAATAATGCAAAATTTGTAAGAACTTAATGGTAAGATAGAATTTTAGCAGGGTAGAGAATGATGGTCCAAATACCCTTAACGGTGGCAACATCAGACGCAGCAGAAGCTGAGTATCAGTGGCAGCCTTTGTGTATGTTATGTCATCTGAGGCTTAGGATGGATTGAAACACCTGAATCAGATAAACATGACAAGACCAAACTGAAATGAGACAAGTACAAATTATAAAGTGGTCATTTCTTCTGTAACAGAGGTTGGCACATACCTCATTACATTTTAAATGCTATCTAAAGGATGCTGTAAAGATGAGATCACAGCTTACATTTGGAAAGTACAGTGACAGATTTCCCAAGTTAGTTATAAAATTAGAATAGTTTTATCCATTTTTAATTGTAACTAGATGCAGTGCATTATCCTTCAAAATGTATAGCATTAATTTCATAAGTTATCAAAGGAAAAGGATTTCCCTCCACCACATCAACTGTATCTATGAATGATATGATGCAAATATGGATGGAAACATAATTTTAATCAAGTACCAATCACATCAAATCACTCAAGAAACAGGTAATAAAAGAAGGATGAGGTCACAGAAACATTCATTTACATAAAAAAGTAATGATCAATATATTAAGTAGACAAAAGATTAAGTGATATATTTGCTGAATGCAAAAGGAATCATGGAGCTCATATTTAATTCTTCTGAAGTTGGAGCAGATATAGATTTCCATTTTACTTCTATTGAAGGACTGACCTAGAGCCTGACTTATAAAAGATGCTGCTCACAGAGCCCATGTTTCCAGTTTCATGATGTGTCAAAGAGGGATACAAATCAAAGGGAAACGAGAGACCTCAAATGGAACCACGTACTTATCTGCCTTTGGAAAAACAGATAAATGGTAATTGTGAATTATATTCTGCCTCATGTTTTTAGTCGAAATTAAGGGCAAATAGCAATGCTCCCTGCGAAACAGCAAATGGAAAACTGAATCTGAGACATAACATAGTTTTTAATGTCTTTAACCAAAAGCATTCTTTCTACATCTTTCACATGCTTTGATCTCCAAAGCATGCAAGAGAATCAATGCGCTGAAATAACCAATACAGGCAAAGACAGTCAACTCAAAGGCTTCCTCTTTCACCTTCATGACAGATATTTAAATAAAAGTCATCTGAATGATTCTCTGCAGAAAGTTAATTTTTATTTTTAAAAAACTATGGTGAGGGGATGACCGACAGGCAAACTTTAGATCTCTCCCCTTCTAAACACAGATTATTACCATCAGATTTAAGCCATAACTGGAATCATGTTCCTTTGGGTAGATGTTGGTACCTAAAGAAGTCTGAGGTGGATGTGAAACGGAGCAGGACCCTACGGTCCTTGTCCCCCATGTCCTCAGCCTGCCTTTTGTCTGTGGAAAAACTTTAGCCAAAGAATAAGTTTAATCAGAGAAGTGAGAAAATGCAGAAACAAAGGAAAACAGTCCAACAAGACCAAATAATACTAATTTAGTCATTAAGCAAAGTCAAGGACCTTTAGTTCCTCCTCAAGGGCTCTAGGTAATATTCTGAGCCGTATCCTGCGAGCTGTGTCCTATAGATGCTGAAAGCCCCACCAGGTGGAAGAGGTTAACTACATGGTGACCAGACTGTAGCCATGACGTAAGCTGCCACAGTTCCACGAATGGCCTTAAGAAAATGCGAACAGGGCTTCCCTGGTGGCGCAGTGCTTGAGAGTCCGCCTGCCGATGCAGGAGACGCGGGTTCGTGCCCCGTTTCGGGAGGATCCCGCGTGCCGCGGAGCGGCTGGGCCCGTGGGCCATGGCCGCTGGGCCTGCGCGTCCGGAGCCTGTGCTCCGCAAATGGGAGAGGCCACAGCAGTGAGAGGCCCGCATAACGCAAGAAAAAAAAAAAAAAAAAAAAAGAAAATGCGAACAAACCGACCCTGGAACTGAAGATTAACTGTACTTAAAACAATCAAGATGATGCTGGTCAGACCGCTGCATGACCAATTTCAAGATGACTGGCAGAGCTGACTGTGCTGTTTCTGCATGGAGCCCCTTCCCTCCACCTATAAAAGCTCTCACCCCCTGACTGTCAGTGGGGGAGTCGGCCTTTGGACAGGAGTCTGCTCTCCCTCCCCCCAACCCAGTTGCCGGCATCCAAAATAAAGCAAACTTTCCTTTCTACCAACTCGCCTCTTTACTGGCTTTTGAGCCTGCAAGCAGCCGGACGCCACTTTCCATTACAGATGCTAGCTACCCGCTGGCCCACAACGTACCAAGTTATGAAGGATGCTACTCAGAGACACAATTCGGCAAGACAGTCATTTTACAACGAAATGCTTATCAGCAATCAAGCACAAAAGGTGGTCTTTACAGCCTACCTGTAAACTGGATAAAATTTCAGGCTTCTATCCTTTTAATTGATTTAGTCACCTGTTTATTAATTTTTCATTTAGGGCAATCACCAAAATCCAGAGGCAAGATTCCCTCACCTCAAGGCTAGGATCAGGCAATCAAAAGCTGAATACGGGGCCATTGAAGGATTTAGCCCAGAACATCATCCCTACACATTGAAGACCAAAGCTTTGGTCCCCCATTCATGCATAGGTGAGACTGTCTAAAATATCTTCAGCCAGTCCGTGTATTTAGAACTACTGTCACCGAAAAGAGCCCACTTCTGAAATTCATCTTGCTAAGTAGTAGGTCATCATTCTGAACAAAAGCTCATTTTGGATATTTAATAAACTAATTCGCCAAGGGGCCTACTTGAGGGAGATACCTGGAATAAAACTGCTGAGAGTGGCCACTTCTGAAGCGTGTTGCTGCCTGGTTAGAACCACCCTAAACTGATTTCCTGATTAGAACCTAAGTAACAAACACATAATTTTACACTATATATGCTGATGCATTTAAAGTAAACTACAATCATGACAGCATCTTTTCCTGTTATAAAAGTAACTTATTCAAGTCGCAGAAAAACTTGAAAACGCATTTAAAAAAAATTAAATCTACCCAGAATTAGAACTCTACCATCAAGTACAACACATAATCACTATTAAAACTTTGACCTTCAACACACACACATACACACTCTCATACATTTTGCTGTAGGTATACTCAGACACAGACAAATATGAAAGTATATACACTGAGTGACCAGAGATCCAACGTACACAAAAGATCACGTTACTACGCACGACTGAATTCCGCTATCTGAGGAGCAGCCTCTGCACAGGTAGAGCTGCAAGGCTGGGTCTGAAGATTACTCTGACTTTATTTCTACAGTTTGCAAACGTTTGTCACATGACACCCATTTTCACTGCTCTATTTTCTTGTCATTTGACTTAGACTATTAACCTTATTTCTATTAATTCTCAATTCTAGATTGTATTTCCCACCACAGGGCTACTGTGGCTGACACCAGGTCTCAGAGGAGATTGATTCATTCGGTCATTCATCTGGCAAATACTAACTCAGTTCCTACTATGTGGCATACACCTTTCCAAGGCCTGGAGCTACAGCAAGCAGAAAAACACCCATTATTTTACAGAGGTCAGATTCTATTGAGATGTGGGGGGGCGGGCGGCCACAGGGTGCTGTTAGCAATAAATGAAGTAACAGAGTAAAAAAGCCATCATGTCATCTAGTGATGAGTAATTAGGAGAAAAAAGTTAAAGCAAGGAAGTATAATGGGAAGTGCTGAGATTAAAGGAGCTGCATCTTCAAATAGAGTGAAACTAAACAGATGCGATCTGAGTGAAACCTTAGGAAGTTAGGGAGTGTGGCGTAAATTTCTTGGTGTCTGGATGGAAGGTGCACGTGCAAAGGCTCTGAGTGAGAAGTGTGTGTGTTGAATTCAAGGCACAGCCAACAGGCCCACAGAGTTGGAGTGGGGATGCATAGATAAAGATGGGGCCAGGGTCCATAGGGTCCAGATTTCACAGGGCTCTGTCAGCCACGGGGCCACTGGGCTTGTACCTCCCTGAAATGGAGAGCCACTGGAGGGTCTTCAGAGGGGTGACTTTATCTGCTTTTACCTTCAGAAGATCGTTCTGGCTTCTGTGCTGAGAATACAAAGATGGGAAGAGAGACAAAGAAGAGAAACCACTGGATTTACCAAAGCAAATGAAGATAAGGACAGACTAAGGTGATAACAGTAAAGATGGTGAATGGACAGTCAATTTAGTTCGAAGGTGGAACCAATCGGGCTTACACCGGATCAAATATATGATGTGAGAAAGGAAGGAATACGTTTGATGCCGGTATTTTGGATTTGATCTAAAGACTGACGTTACCATTCACTCTAAATGCAGACTCTAAGCTATGAGACTTTGTGAGATTACCGAGGTAGAGAGGGAGTGGAGATCAATGAGAAGAGGTCCACAAACTCCATCTGGGGCACCACCAATGCGTAAAGTCAGAGAGGTGAGAAGGACCCGGCAAAAGAAAAATTGAGAGCAACCAGAGAGCTGAGAGGAAAATCAGGGGAATGCACTGCCCTCTCCCCATACAAGCCACAGCTGAGATCAGGGTTTAATATGTCTTGTGACTTTACTACAAGCTCAAGGAGAACAAAATTCAAGTTGTAAGCAAGGGATGAAACGGGAATGGTTACACTGCCCAACGGACTTGTGTGACGCCAGGTGCAAATCCAACCTCACGTGATGCCCTGGTATCAAGATGGCCATCATCTAGCACCAGTTCTCCCGCATGCCCGAGGATGCTCTTGAACATCCTGGAACACGTCCAGACTCACTGAAAATAAGACCAAGGAGAAGATGAAACCACAGGGAAAAAAGAATGGCACCATCTCATCAGTCGAGTGCTTCACTTCCAAGACCTCATTTCTTAAAATTCAGGATGTGCATCTCTTGGCACAGATCAGCAGAAGGGTCTCTCCCCTTCCTCCATCTTTATCTGTGGACTATACTTTATGGGCCTACTTTTAGAATGTGCGTTCAGAGCACAAAAGACCAGCATTCGTCTAAATGCTAAGCCTGGGGTAAGAGGGTAGGACGTTGCCTTCCCCTATTTCGTTTTTCTAAATTAGGCACTAAGAGGAAGGAGAATGGCTTTGAGAACCAGCATTGCTCCAAGGCCTTATTATGCTGTGTCCAGTATCACCGCATGTGGATGCTGCCTGTCTGTCCACATCTAGGCCTCCTTCCAGCCTCATGTGATGATGACTGAACACCTGCCCTGTGGTCTTACAGGGCCTCTGCTGCTGATCTGGAAGCCAGATCACAAATGCCCTCACAGGGACAAGCCAACTTCACAGCCATAAATTCATCTTTGGCAACAACACTTTTCTCACTGGGAACAGAGTCTCCAGAGGTCCATCTTTGTATCCTTGGAAGGATCACTGTTTGGGAGGCTCTTAGTAAAATTCCCTTTTCTAAGCTTAAGACTTTTTAATATTCACCATATACTTTATTTTTTATCTATCCTCTTTCATTGGAAAAACAGATGACAAATGGGGAGTGTTTATTATTCTTGGTAAGTCAGATAAGACTTACACACCTTTTTAAAGAAGAAAAAATTGCCTTATTGCAATAAACGAGCATGTGATGCTTGGAAAGTTGCTGTGAGAAACTGCTGCTCCAAATTCACGCCAGCTAACTACTGGACATCATCTCTAAAGTGCATCCATTTGTTCACTAACTTATGCCAGACATCCCTCTTAGCAAAATTAGGGATAATGCAGTGAACAAAGCAGAGAAAATCCTTTTTTCCTTCTAAATGACATCCTAGAGGAAAAGTGCCCAGAAATCTGTCTCCAATGGTAATAGTTGTCTGAGGGGAACTCACAACAGGCACTCATTTATGCCTAAAAATAGACGAAGAAAAGTCTGTTATTATTAGTTCCCCACCGTCACCAAGTTAAGGAGGAAGTGAACAGTGGACTGCGCATCCTAGCAACCCTGATGGGAAAGAGTCCTAGCCTCCTGGGGCCCAAACGGAGGGCCAGAAACCTGCCAACTGGTGCGCTGCCAGTGGATCCGTTTTCATGAGACTCTGCTTCTGTGTTGCAGCCACCGGACCTCAGCGGGCAGGAAAGAGAAAATACCTGCCCAAGGTCCTCAGCTGTCAGAGAGGGACTGACCAGCAGAAGACCCTGAATAGAATCCTAACAAGGAAGATTCTGCTGGAAGAAGGCAGATGCACAGATGCAGGGAGTACCACGCCAGCAAAGCCACGCCCAGGATGGTAACACGTTGTCACAGGGTGAAGGCCACGTGAAGACAAAGACTCCGTGACCCTGCCACCCACAAAACCCCCATCGAGAAAATAACTGAGAAAGCCTCTAGCCAAATATCAAAAATTCAGAAAGCCTGAAATCACCAAGAGAGAAAATAGTGAGAAAGTGCAGTGGGTGGCATCAAAGATGATGATATTCTGCCTGAGTTAATATAAATGCTAAATAAGGATTCCTGACATTAAAAGAAAAAAGACATTGCAAATACATTCTCATAATATTTTGAAACTAAATGAACTAAAAGATCAATACTCGGATCTGTGGCCAAGGAGAAGGGGAGGGGGGGAGTTTTGCTCACAGGGTAGGAAGGAAATGAAGGGAAACTCTAAGATCTCTTCTTTCTAGGCTGAGAGGGAAGAGTGTGAAGAATTACCATGTAAAGGGTTATTTTCCTTCCACATCATAGTAAAGAAATACATGTACGATTATAAACATGGGGAAAGGGAAAGTAACCACTAAGTCCAAAGAGCATACAGTGCATCATCCAAGCAGGAACATTTCTGAGACTGAAGAGGCTCTATTAACCATTACCTAGATGATGGGCACCAAAGGGACTGTTTGGGGGCAACCTAGGAAGTATGGCTAGTCAACCTAAAAGGGATTGAAAAATGCAGCAAAAGGTATCAACAGGCAGTGTGATTTAACCAACCAAAACAAAAGGATGGAGGCACCCGAAGACACATAAGTGGTAAACACAAAGAATAAAAACGTGTGTTGAGTTTTATACATGATGTGAGCAGAAAAAGCAGCTCCATCCAAAGACAGACTGTAACGTTGCTTTAAAACAAACGAACAACAGCTCTTTACAAGAAATACATTGAAAACAAAGTGTCAAACAAGAAGGCTGCCAATAGTGGGTGTGCAAACATATCAGGAGAAAAACAAAAGAAAACAGGAGTGACAGAGTTGCAATCCGAGGAGATGGACTTGAGGTCAGAAGCACTAAACATGATAAAGAGCCATCATGTAGTGAGGGGCAAACAGGCACTGTGACTGAAGGAAAAAGAGCAGCCAGGAGACACAAAGCAAAGCAGCAGTTGCACAGATGAAGCAACAAATCGTGTAAACAAGGAACGCTGGAAAAGGACACAAATCCAGCAGGAAATTTCAAGCCATGTCTTCAGAAGTCTGGAATAAATGAGGACAGAAAGGGAACTGAATGGTACAG
Organism: Lipotes vexillifer; assembly: GCF_000442215.2. Classification (NCBI taxonomy): domain Eukaryota; kingdom Metazoa; phylum Chordata; class Mammalia; order Artiodactyla; family Lipotidae; genus Lipotes; species Lipotes vexillifer. Next base: position 1,427,547 of record NW_006787829.1, read on the forward strand.
TGAACAAACCTGAATGGGTAAGCAGACGTTAATAATGTGAGAGTGAGGATGCACCTACTTCTGAGTCTATAGAACATTTAAAATTTAACCCTGTATTTTGCCACAAAGAACAAATTAACAAGATACATATCTTCCAGTACACTTTCTCTGATGGAATCCAAAAAAAAAAAGATGAATGTAATTTAAAGGTGACCAAATATATTACTTTGATATTTAGAAACTTTTTCCTAACATTGATACTGCAAGAGTTGTGCTCAGAAATGTCCAGCTGTAAAGATCTCCATAATTAAATAAAGACTGAAAATAAAATACACTAGCACTTAAGGCAAGAAATAGAAAATAGCAAAAAGCAGCAAAGGGACTAAGTATAGCCAAATGTAGAAATTGATAATAGATTTTTTTTTAACAGGATAAACCATCAAGATGAAAAGTTGTTTCTTTAAAAAGTGAAAAATACATTAATTTACTTATATAAAGTCCCATAAACTGCATTAAGGGAGAAAAAGGACTGAGTGATTAGAATGGTTAAAGGTATTAACTGGACTAATGGTCCCTAGCGAGAGAGAGAGTCTAAAGATGGGAAGAAAAGCTCTTCAAAGTACGTTGTAGACACAGATACACAGAGGGAAGATGATGTGAAGACACAAGGAGCAGACAGACATCTACAAGCCAAGGAATGAAGCCTCAGAAGGAATTAACCCTGGCAATACCTTAATCTTGTACATTGTAACCGTTTTCAGTAATCGTATTAGTAATAATAGTTTCAGAATATTAGATAGATGTAGAGATATAATAGACTAATGCAAATAGTATCATTGAACAATTTTAACAATGTTAAAGTTATAATACTAGTTGGGTGCTTATTTGGATCTAGACTCTGTTCTCAGTGCATAACTTGTACTTATCTTCACAACCGCCTTACGTCACTATTATCCACATTTGACACGGAAGTAAGCTGAGGCCATGAGAGGTTGAGTAGTTGCCCAAGGTCACAAGGCTACTAAGTGGTAGAACTGGGACTGTCACTCAGATGTGCTCCAGTGGGCATGATCTCTCCACCTCAATTATAACAAGGAGAGTTTATTCTATATATGCGAGTGACTCTATCAACGATTTTATAGAAATCTGTCAACAGTATTGATTTTGAAACTCTTGTAACTATTTAAAAACTGCAACTACTACAATGCTGGTATGACATTCTAGTGGGGGAAGGCAGAAAGTTAAGTGTAGAGTTGACCTCCATTTCCCATACAAACCCATCCTTGGGGCTAAGTTGTTTCCACTCCCAGGCTCCGAAATACCCAGCCTAGTACTCACGTCTTCAGAGTCTCCGAGGGGGCAGAGTGGATGGGAGAATAATCCATACACTTCTCCCTCGTGGCCCAGGAACGGCAGCCTCAGCATCACCTGGGAACTTGTTAGAAGTGCAGAATCTCAGGCCCTACCCCACACATATTGAATCAGAATCTGCATTTTAACAAGGTCACCAAAGCACTAGACTGTAGCTTTGGCTTTTAAACATGTCTCGCATTAACCTGGAGTATTTTCAAAAGATTAATGCCTGGATCCTGCTAGGAAGAGACTCTGATTTAATTGTGTCTTTGGCATGGGGATTCTTAAAATTTCCCGAGGGGCTTTTCAGGTTCAGCCACTGGTCTACCTCTCCTCTTTCCCCCCACCCGCTTCCTGCAGTTCTCACTAGGCTTTCTGTGGCTTCTCCAGGGTTGGGGCAGTGGGAAGACAGCAGTAAGCGGAGATGCCATCCAGGGCGCGTGCCTCTAGGAATAGTGGGATCTCCAGAGGATTCACGCTGTCATGCTGTGACATCCATCAGGTGTCCTACCCCACTGAGCCGCTCTGCACGGTCTCACTCTGACCCAGGCAATATCACCCTCCATCTGGCCCTCACTTTTCCTTTTTAGGGAACACCTCTAACCTCCTGTGGCTGAGGGTGTCTTGACCCTTTCTGGGGAAGGTCTCTAAGGTAGCACCCAGAATGTTCCCACTGCATAGTGTAGGTCTGGCCCCGAAAACAAGCATCTGTGCTGCTCATGAAACCCAGAGGGGCCCTATGGGGCTCCCAGGCACAAAGGTCTTTTTGTCCCCATTTCTTGTAGGCAAGACGGCAGCCTCCATGACCGTCCCTGAGTTCCAAAGGGCAGATTCGAACAGTTGCCAATCAAGAGAGAAGGAACCAAGAAACCACCTAAGGCAAGATTAAAGGGACCAGAGAAGCTCTTCAAGATTAGGAGACCAAGCACCTGAGACCCTGCACACCCCCTCACCTTGTCAGCAGCCCCTCGCTTTTGAAACTCTGTAGAAGAAAGAACAGGACTGTTACTGCCTTGATCCTTATCGCACACACCTGACCACGAGCTCTGACTATAAGACCTCTCCCTATTCCCCAGAGAGGGGGGCACAGGTCTTGAGGTGCGAGCCTGCTGTGTTCCCCTCTTTGCCTGGCTAAGAATAAAGCCACCCTTTCTTTCTCCTCCGAAACTCTGTCTCCTTATCTGATTTCAACACGGCAGCACTCACAGCAGATCCCTAGCCCTGATGCAGCCACCTTTACCCCCTGAGAGGACAGGGCAGAACTGCTCATGGACCCAGTTCTACTCAGCCTTAGATGCCAGTGACATTCCAGCCCCTTTGCTTAGTAGCTCTGGATACAATCATCAGTATCTCTCACAAGGCTTTGGTTGACAGCAAGCACCCCAGCCCCCTGCAGCAGGGAGGACACGGCAGTGTGTGCGGGACAGGGGTGTCAAAGCCAACCAGCACCCACCAAAAAGCCATCCTCCTCTATGTTTAACTTCACATTTTCAGATAGTCAAGATAAGCTAAGAACACAGACCTTTGATCATTTCTACATTTGCATGTCCGACATAAGTGATCAGTCACCACTTCTTTAATATGAGGGTGCCTAGCAATGAAACGGAGCAGGACCCTGCGGGGTTCTTAGGCACAAAAGCCTTTCTGTGGCCTCCATTCTTGATTACAGGAAAGAAGCCTCCTTTAGCCTCCAAGACCTTCCCGGAGTTCCAAGGAGCAGGTTTAAACAGTTGCTAATTGCGCAGGAAGACAAGGGAGGAACAGTCTAAAGAGACAATAGTGCAGCCTTGGGGCAGGGTCGGGATTCCCCTTCAAGGGATACACAGAACAATATCATTGAGCTGTTCTGTAGACAGGTGCTTGCTGTCAGCCAAAGGTGGGAGAAGGTAAGGTTGCTGCCCACAAGCACGCAGACCCCAGATTGGCTGGAACCAGAAGGCTGATGATGCTGACTCCCCATGACCGCACTACGGACCAGTAGGAACAATGTCCACGAGCTGATCGCAGCCTCTTTGAACCATTACCAAACTCCTCACTACCCACTGCAGGTTGGGGGACACAGTTTTGCGGGCACGAGCCCGCTGTGCCCCCTTTGCCTGGCAAAGCAATAAAGCTATTCTTTTCTACTTTACCCAAAACACTGTCTCTGAGATTTAATTCAGTGTCTGGGTACAGAGGCCAGATTGGGCTTCAGCACCTATTGTCTGCCTTGGTACCCAGGCTAAAGCTGAGACATCAAGACTTCCATTTTTCCCTCTCTTACAGTTACATCAAGCAATTAAAAGAGGAATGTGATATTTTATGAAATGGCTTTTCAGCATTAATGAATAATAAGATAGGAAATTGAAGAAGACAGTTTAAAAAAACTTTTTTAAAGATTTACCAAAAGGAAAATAGAACCGTAAAACCGTATTAAGGAAATGCAAATTAATACCACAGTGAGATGTTCCTACACATCTATCAGAATGGCTAAAATTAAAATAGTGACAACACCAAATGCTGGTGAGGATGCACAGAAACTGGATCACTAAGACTCTGGTAGTAGTAACATAAAATGGTACAGCTCCTTTGAAAAACTTGGCAATTTATTTAAAAACTACACATGCAACGACAATACAGCCTAGCAATTGCACTCCTAGGCATTTAACCCAGAAACATGAAGATATAAGTTGGCACAAAAACCTATACATGAATGTTTACAGCAGCTTTATTCTCAGTAGCCAAAAGTGGAAACAATCTAAATGTCCTTCATCAGGTAAATAGTTTAACTATAGTACATCTGCACCATGGACTATTACTCAGAATAAACAATCAACTATTAATACCCACAACAACCTGGGTGGATCTCTGGGGAATTATGCTAAGTGAAAAAATCCAAGCCTAAAATGTTACATACTATATTATTCCATTTACACAGCATTCTTTAAATGACAAAGCTATAGAAACCAAGAATGGTCTGGTAGTTGTCAGAGATTAAGGACAGGCTGGGGGCAGGAGTTGAGAGAGACTATAAAAGGGTAACAGGAGACAGCCTATGATGGAAATATTCTTTTGAATAAATCAGTGTCAGGATCCTAGTCGCGTTATTGTACTAGAGTTTTGCAAATGTTACCGTTGGAAACACTGGGTAAGTGGTACAAAGGATCGCTCTGTATTTCTTACGAAAACATGTGAATCTATAACTACCTTAAGTTGAAAAACATTGTTTTAAAAAACCTGTCCTTCCTCTTGTGTTAGCCAGCAGATGACCTCCCTAGAATTTCAACGGCCCAAACGAGATACAGGCAAACCTCGCAGATACTGCGGGTTCTGGTCCAGACCTCTGCAATAGTCACACAAAATGATGGCTTTCCCGGTGCATATAAAAATTATGTTTACACTACACTGTAGTCTATTAAGTGTGCAATAGCATTATGTCCCAAAAAAACCAATGTGCATTCCTTAATTAAAAAATACACTGGGCACAATGTGGATGGGCAGGTTCCTCAGCTGCAGGTCTCATGAGACTGCAATCAAGGTGTCGGCCAGTCTGAACTCATTTGTGGTGGCTTTGGGGGAAGGAGGGGCTGGCAGCATCATTCAGGATGCATTCTGCCCCCAGATGTAGGGCCAAGGTTCCTGCACTTCGCTCTCAGTGCTCACGATGGGGTCCCTCCAGCAGAGCCCACACCCTCCTCTGCTGTCACTGCATGACTCCCCCTGCCTCAACTCCGCCCACCCCCCCACGCCACGTCTGCTGGGCCAGGTTCTGTTTCTTAAAGATTTCTGCTATTAGACTGATCCTGCTTGGGTGGTCTGCAGTAATTTCCCTATCTCAATGTCCAAACCTCAATTTCAGCTGCAAAGTCCCTTCTGTCTTATCATGTCACATTCACAAGTTTCCAGGATTAAGACACATGCATTTTGGGGCGCAGGGGCTAATCCGCCTACCCTTCCCCAAATAGAGAGAAATTCTAATTCTACATTTTTTCTCCTCCTGAACGGAAAAAAGGAAATATCAGTTTGCTAATTTTCTATTATGCATTCATCTAATTCTTTATAAAACGGAATATTTAAAATTAAACTAAATACACATGAAAAATCTAAGTTTTAAAATGACCTTGAAAATGCTGTAACAGACCTGGTAAGAAAATCTGAAGTCCTAAAGCTCGGTTCAACCAGTCACCAGAAGAGTGTAAACCTCACCCCAGAAGCTCTAAACTATCCATCCGTTGTTTGACCGGCAGAAGAGAGCACATATGAAAGTTATTTTTAAAAGCCACAGTAAACTTAAATATGGTTTTCCATAACACAGGACACTCCAGTTATATTATTTAGAATTATCATTCCTATTGTACAGAGTATGTAGTAAGTACAAATGACAATAAAACAAACCTGAATCAAAATGGACTTAGGTTAAATTATATCATCTTTAAACTGGGGATTCTATTTCATTGCAAAGGCAAATCCTAATCTAGACTACTATAAATAATTATATTCTACACACAAAAATCAAACTTCCAACACCATTCATAATAGGTCAATAAATTAAAAGTGGAATATATGTTTTATATATTTAATTTGATTAAGTATTTTAAGCATGCACCATTTGAATTTAATAACAAAGACAAATATTTGGAGGCTTCTTTTGTTATCTTTCAAACCCACAGCATCTCCTAAATCACTTGGTCTGATGGAAGTTTTAGCACACAGCAACGACATGTTAACCAGAAGCAGAGTTTCTTTTCTCTTTTGGGGACAACAATGATCAATGTGGCCTGTAAGTTTCATTCTGCTTGACTCAGCTGTAGAATTCTTCCTGTCTGTAGGACCCTGACTGCTATTTTCTTAGAGCATTTAGCTAAGAAATGTACATTGCAATTGTAAATTCCTTCTCTGCCCCTTTGAGATGTAAATTCTTCAAAAGCCTTTTTCAGGTTTCACCACACAGGAATCTCTGGTACCTGGGAGCCACTCTTTTCAAATTTACTCTTCCCTAACACATATATATGGAATCTAAGAAAAAAAAAAAAAAAAATGTCATGAAGACCCTAGGGGTAGGACGGGAATAAAGACACAGACCTACTAGAGAATGGACTTGAGGATATGGTGGGGGGGAGGGTAAGCTGAGACAAAGTGAGAGAGTGGCATGGACATATATACACTACCAAATGTAAAATAGATAGCTAGTGGGAAGCAGCCACAGAGCACAGGGAGATCAGCTCAGTGGTTTGTGACCACCTAGAGGGGTGGGATGGGGGGGTGGGAGGGAGGGGGAAGCAAGAGGGAAGAGATATGGGGACGTATGTCTATGTATAACTGATACACTTTGTTGCAAAGCAGAAACTAACACACCATTGTAAAGCAATTATACTCCAATAAAGATGTTAAAAAAAAAATTTACCCTTCTGTTCCTGTGGGAGAGGAGGAACCTAGCTTTGATAAGGGCCAATTAGCAAACAGATGGCCTAATCACTGTAACCAACACCTGCGCAACCCACGACTTCCTCCCCAACTCTTCCTGCTTAAAAATCCTCCCGATTGTTTCAGCAAATTTGAGTTCAGTCTCTCTTCCTTATTGCCATAGTCCCGAATCAAGTCTCTGCCTGTTAAACTCACCCAGCACAATTCCTTTGACAATAGGAAAAATATTGTTTAAATTCCACTCCAGTTAACGCTCTGGGAATCAAGAGATGTAAAGGCTTACGGGATGTAATACGTTAAAAAAAAAAAAAAAAAAAAATCCACAGCGTTAGGATTCAAAATTAAGTGCTATGGAGAACCAAGTTTCAAGCCTGAATATACATCAGTGAAATTGTGTCTAATTTTACAAAGGATAAAGTAAAATGATCAAATATCTTGGGGTTAAAGGTAATTAGTGCTCGAGTACGTTCAAAAACAAAAATCCTTATTAAAAAGCAGCCTTTTAAGGTTCAAGAAAATTTAAATTATTTCTCTTAACAGATGTTTTTTGGCTATTCCTCAGATGGCCTTGGGCCATCAGTGTCACAAGATAATGTTAAAAAAAGAAAAATACCTGACTCTAGAGAAAGGTTAGCTCAACTCCTAGGAATTTCAATTCCTAGTTTCCTTACAGAATTAAGTTCAATTGAAATTGTCACTTTTCTGAATACAGAAAAAGAATGTTAAGCTAACCCAGAATTGATGCTCATCTTCAGTGTTTTGCAACCTTCTCTTTGCACCTGGAGCAAAGGTCCAGGCGTTGATATTCCAACGGGAATCTACGTGACGTTTGGTGTGAGCAACTGATCTGAAAGCCCCACACAGCCCACACCCCTTTGATTAAAGCTTGGCATTTGCAGGCTTGCTCTTTAGAGCAGATGCACGCTGCCTGGAATTGGAAATATGTAAGACAGAGGACCTTCACGCTGCGCGGAGAATGTTTCTCGCTCTTCTCTTTTCATGAGGCAGAGGAGTCGCCAAACTTTCCTTAAAATCACGTGAATCAGGTGGCGCAGTGGTTGAGAGTCCGCCTGCCGATGCAGGGGACGCGGGTTCGTGCCCCGGTCCGGGAAGATCCCACATGCCGCGGAGCGGCTGGGCCCGTGAGCCGTGGCCGCTGAGCCTGCGCGTCCGGAGCCTGCGCTCCGCAACGGGAGAGGCCGCAACAGTGAGAGGCCCGCATACCGCAAAAAAAAAAAAAAAAAAAAAATCACGTGAATCACTTGGTTGTGAGTACGGGTCTCAAGACAGGCTTTCCCAAACTCTCCACCTCATGCTCCTGAACCTTCTCTGGCTATCACTTTCAAGTTCTATTTAATGGAGAAATAGTTCTGTTCTCTCAATTATTAAGGGATTTTGCTTGTTTTCTACAAAGGGTCGCTCATGTCAATGACTGTCAACTATTCATGTCAATAGTTCTGTGATGTGAGATAATTTGCTGTTGATTAGAGATAACCAGGACTTCCCTGGGGGTCCAGTGATTAAGACTCCGAGCTTCCACCGCAGGGGGGCTCGGGTTCCATCCCTGGTCCAGGAACCAAGATTCCACAAGCAAGGCGTGCAGTGCGGCCAAAAAAAAACTGCGATGACTTATTAACAATATTATTAGCCCTTCACCATAAGCAGATAGAGTGGGATATAAATGCTGACTGGGCCTAACCCTGCCTAGTTTTTGGTCACCAGGGATAATGAAAATATGATAGAGTCTGTTCTTTGTGAGACAACTCAGTTTAAGATGAATGAATGCTGAGTGTCGCACGAAGATTCCAAAGAATTCTTCACGCTCGTATTTTTCATATAATTAGCATCACTGACTAAGTCATTTTCTCATTGATTACTAGAATAACAAGTTGCTCGCACACTGCAAATTCATCTGCTACACTGCTGCAGTGTTACTACCTTCTCCAGGCTCTTGGCACATTTGTGCAATTCATGGCCCCAAGCTGAGCTCAGCTTCACTCTTTGGCCCTTCCTGAACTGGTTTCCAGAATTGCCCTTATATTTGACCACCTACAGGGTTCAATCTGCTTTATCCTCTAAGAGGGGGATTATCTCCTTTTTCTCTTGTCACATCCCATATGGATGACGGCCTTGGGTGTGAGACTCCTTTAAGTGTGTCCAGGTTCTGATGAAGATTCCCATGATGGAGGCTAAGTAAACCACGGAAATAATCCATAACTCTTATCAACATTTACAGCACGTTTGTAAGAGTTACTCAATATGGTTTAGTAAAATCACTACTGATAGTGATAATATAATACATTTACTGAATGTCTTTTACAAGCCAGATACTATGTTAAATGCTTCACATAATCACCATTTTTGTTTTTTTATAGAAATCTTTAGATTAGTCCTATAATTACCACTATTCTGAAGAGAAAAGTGAAGCCATGGAATGTTAATAATCTTGGTGAATCAAGCAGCTATTAAGGAGGGGTTCAGGAATTGAACTCCAGCATTCCAATGCCAGAGGCCCATGCTCTTTGCTCTTAATTAGGTGAAAAGGCCTTTACCATTATTAAATGTGTTTTAGGTTTTGAAATACATGCCAACTTAAATAGGTATACTGGAAGGCAAGTTAAGTTAGGGGGTAAGGCTATTTTAGAGCTACTCTTGAATTCAGTCTGATTTACGTAAACAGTAAATCACTCCCTAGCTATAGCAGATTATTAGTAACTACGTATTCCTTACAACACAGCTCTGACTTGCAATTCTACGAATGAGAACTGATACTCATTCCTGGCCATCCTTTGGATGACTGATGATTATGGTGCTGGTCACCTAAGGGGCCCTCTGGATGCTCTCATCTCTCTTCTGGCACCCACTCTGCTTCTCCTGATTAAACTTTTGATACTTATATATGGCCACATATAACTGAGTGTTGCTAAGTCATTTCTTCTACCTGTTGTGTGTGTGTGTGTGTGTGTGTGTGTGTGTGTGTGTGCGCCTTCTTTTATGGGAATATAGTTTATTTACAATGTTGTGTTAGTTTCACGTGTACAGCAAAGTGAACCAGTCATACATATATCCACTTTCTTTTTGACTCTTTTCCTATATAGGTCATTACAGAGTATTGAGTAGAGTTCCCTGTGCTCTATAGTAGGTCCTTAATAGTTATCTATTTTATACATAGTAGTGTGTATATGTCAATCCCCATCTCCCAATTTATCCTTCCCTACCTATTCTGTCTTGCATCGACCCGCCTCATGCTGTCTGCATTATGACAGCCCTTGGAGAGGAAATGCTCATCAGTCTCATGATGGCAGAATTATGGTTGAGGCCAAATGCAAGGCTATCCCACTAGGAAATCAAGCAAGCTAGCTTAGTTGTTTTCTCCCTCCCAGATTTACCCCTCAAATCTGTCACCTAAGTGTCAAGATTGTAACTTTGAATCCCACTTTTAAAACTGGGCTTAGCATATAAATGGCCTTAACTGTTAGTGACCTACACTTCCAACCACATAAGAAATAAAATTACTCTTTCCAAAACTGTCATAAATAGAAAAGCCCATTTAACCTTATGATTTGATATGTGCAGAATCAAAATTGTTGTTGAACTCTGTTTTGCCTTGTATGTTAAAGAGGCACTGAAGGAACCTGGGGGTAACAGACTTCCTATTTCTTCCTGCACATTGACCCTACACCTTCTCATCAATTCATCATTTTTGGTGAAGTTTAAAAAATTAGCTGTCCCATCCAGAGCCTCAATCTGGATTCATAAAAGGCCCATGGATAGGCTTCAAGTGTCTGCAACCTCTGAAATTACGTGCAAAATATAAATCATATATGCATATACACGTTTTTGTAGAGATGGGTTTGCTTTTATCCGATTCTCTGAATGATTAGTGACTACGGAACATTAAGAATCACTACAGTGCTTACGGAATAAATGAGAGAAACTGTGACTAGCACCCCACATCAGACAGCAGAAGCTGAAGTTGCACAACACATACTGATACACCCTCTAAGCTTTCAAGAGGCTGTACCTCTTGCTTCTGACAGTATTACTTCCTTAATATTCTGAACGCATTCCCACTGTAAGACAGATCTCTGATAAACTGCAAAAATATACACTTATAGCATATCCAGAATCTAAAGAAAATGTATCCCCCTCCTAAAGGAAAGGAAAGAAACAACAAAAGCAAACGAACAGAGTGGACAGTGGTTAAGTAAATGCTAAAGCGAAGGTTGTCCCTGGGCATGTTATCAGTTTCACCATCAGGGTTACAACATTAGGATTCAGGCCCATAGCAGTCCGGATGCCTTCTCTAGGAAGCCAATACTCACTCAAGATCATTGACAAAACACTAGTTAAAACACCGCCAGGCCAATAGACAACCAGGAATCACACAGAGGCCCACAAGATCTTTTTTCTGGAGGGAAAAAAAAAAACAAACACAATTCTGTCCCACAGATTTCTAAGGACTAATTAAATCAAATATGACTTAGTAGTAAAATCACCCAAAACAAAAGCAATAAACAGACTGACTCCCAAACACTGCAGACAATAAAAAGGAGGAAATGCATCATCCACATAGACGGAAGAGGAAATAAAAGATGCAATAGAACAAGAAGCAAAGGATTCCCAAAATTATCCAGGCAGAACTGGAAAATAACTGAAAAGAACTTTAAGAAATAAAAATTGGACTAAAAAATAGAGAATTAATATTTCTGAAAGAAAATATCTTGGGATAAACCACAAACTGACAGAGATAAATTTGGAAGAGGAGTTGAACAGAGAGGATATAATGAGAAGATATAACTCATATCCAGAGAGAGTTTCAGGAAGAAAAGAGACTAGAGGAAAGGGAATTGAAAAACAGGGCTTGAGAATTTTCCAGAAGTACAGGTAGACCTGAATCCATAGGTATATTAGGCACAGCATATAACACGGAAGAATAAATGAAAAGAAACACGCCCAGACACTGTCATGTAACTGTGGAGCACAAAATAGAGACCTTAAAAGCATTAATGGAGAAAAGAACATACAAAGAAATGAGACTGGCAACAACTTCCTTCCACAATAATAGTAGAGAACAAAATACAATAGCAAGGTATCTTTAAAGTGTTGGTAGAGGGACTTCCCTGGTGGCACAGTGGTTAAGAATCCGCCTGACAATGCATGGGACACGGGTTTGAGCCCTGGTCCGGGAGCCACGGAGGAACTAAGCCCATGCACCACAACTACTGAGCCTGCGCTCTAGAGCCCACAAGCCACAACTACTGAGCCCACGTGCCACGACTACTGAAGCCCGCGTACCTAGAGCCCGTGCTGCGCAACAAGAGAAGCCACTGCAATGAGAAGCCCATGCACCACAACGAAGAGTAGCCCCTGCTCACCACAACTAGAGAAAGCCCGCGGGCACCCAAAAATAAAAATAAATTTTTTTTAAAAAAGATGGCTTTATTACTTTGCCAGGCAAAGGAGGACATAGCAGGCTCCTGCCTCAAAAACCTGTATCCCAACCCAGGAGGATTTGATAAGGCATTTTATAACAATACTCCCCAAGGGAGGGGCTGCTAACAAGATTAGGGTGCAGGGTCTCAGGTGCTTGGTCTCCTAATTTTTTTTTTTTTTTTTGGCGGTAAGTGGGCCTCTCACTGTTGTGGCCTCTCCCATTGCGGAGCACAGGCTCCGGATGCTCAGGCCCAGCGGCCATGGCTCACGGGCCCAGCCGCTCTGCGGCACGTGGGATCTTCCCGGACCGGGACACGAACCCGTGTCCCCTGCATCGGCAGGTGGACTCTCAACCATGGCGCCACCAGGGAAGCCCTGGTCTCCTAATCTTGATGAGCTTCTCTGGTCCCTTTAATCTTGCCTCAGATAGTTTTTTTGCTGCTTCTCCCTTGATTAGCAACTATTTGAATCTGCTCTTTGGAACTCAGGGAAGGTCATGGAGGCTAGAGTCTTGCCTACAAGAAATGGGGGGCCAAAAAAGAGGCTCTGTGCCCGGGAGCCTCACAGGGCCCCACTTGGTTTCACATATAGTTCCTCGCTGGGTCAGCACCCCCACCCCAGGAGCAACAGCACACCTTGTACCCGGTACTTGATTTCTGATGTCATTCTCCAATCAAAGGAACCAGGGGATCCATGGAGAAATGGCTACAGGCCTGGGGCAGAAAATATCTTTTTTGGATGTGCATGCACACATGGGTTAGTATATACATACATATTTTTGTGTTCTATCAGCCGAGAGGCCCTAACAGAAATGATGGTGTAGCATTAAGGAGCAGACCTTGGTTCCTAAACCATCCTCCTGTTCTCTATGGAGACATGTCTGATGCCCAGCTGCAGCAGGAAACAAACAAGATGAATATGGAGTATCTTGTAGCACCAGAAAGAAAGAGCTCAAAAATAAATCAAACCCTACATTGATGAGGGTTCTATCAAAGGGACTCGGGAACCAACTCAAAGAGTTCCCAATGGTCAAAGCTGGAATAATCTAAAGAAAAAAAAAAAAACACAATTGTTGACAACACAAAGTATAAAATATCCATGAGTCCATAACACTGATATAAATGTTTGAATAAATTGGGGGAGCAGAAATAAATGTCCCTTGCAGAAGAATTCCAAATAATTTGCTAAGCTACTGCACCTCAAGGAGGTGAGAGCATAAATCCCCTTAAGTATCAGCTTCCTTCCGAAGGGGACAGGAGGGATGGGAGCTGGAGGGGGAGGGAGAAGGTAACTTTTCTGCCGAGAACATGGCCAACACCATCTCAGCCAGGTGATCAAGGTAAGCACTGGTGATAACCATGCTGACAGCGTGTACCTTGATACACAGTGGTGAAAATGGTCCTTCTCTGTAGTCTTCCTCCCAAAAACCCACACCCGCATCTAATCATAAGAGAATCATACAAACCCCAATAGGGGGCATCCTTCAGGATACCCGACTAATACTCCTCAAAATTGTCAATGTCAAACAAGGCAAGTTTAAGAAACGATCACAGTGAAAAAGACCTGAGGAGACATGACAACTATCTGTGATGTGATACCCTAGATGGGATCATGGAAAAGAAGACATGAGGTAAAGGTAAGAAATCTGAATCAAGTATGGACTTCAATACCGATACATCTATTATAACAAATAATAATACAAATACTAAAGATGTTAATAGCGAAAGATTGGGTGTGGGGTATATGGGAACTCTCTGCACTATCTATTCAACATTTCTATAAATCAAACCATTTTTAAAAATAAAGATTAAAAATAAACGGAGTGGTCAATTCAAAACAAAACCAAAAATAAAAACCGGAAAACCAGTATGTCAGAGCTCCACCCCTCCATTTTCCTTCTTTCCTCTCGCTGCTTTTACACTGACAATGGACCGTTCAGCATCTCAGGATGTGCCGTATTGGTTTCCAGCAGTGTTGGACCATGGACTCAGCTGGTTTGGGGATTTAATTAATAGGTGTTGCTCTGGGTTTCCAGCTTTTGGCTAGGGCGCAAAATGATTCATTCCCAAGTAGGGAAGTAGAGATCTCCATATCTCAACTTTCTAAAGGATGAACTAGCATTTTACCTCAATAGAAAGGTGTGCCAAATTTTTATTTTAAAAAATCATAGCTTAAGTATAGGATGATCAGTATTCTCTATATGTATTTGAATTTCAGTCAACACCAGGGTTAAAGTACTTATCCCCCACATTGCACACGTGGCAAAATAGCTTTTCTGAAGTAAATTCTTCATTCTTCCTCATTATCAAAAGATGTTGGCCAGTCACACACACACACACCTTTTTGGTTTACGCAAACAAGTAAGTATGGTTCCAAGTACCTGTACATTTGTAATTAACTCATTCTCACATAAGTTGCCACGCTTATATTAACATATGTAAATGTGTATTATTCAATGGAGCAAAAGATCATGTCGATTAAAAAAAACATCAAGAGGCAAAGCCAGCCTTCAGGGAAAAAGTTTTAATTATGTTGCTTAGGTAAAAAATATGCCCTTTTTCACATACCCTGAGAAAACCATAATTCAAAGAGTCCTGCACCACAATGTTCACTGCAGCTCTATTTACAGTAGCCAGGACACAGAAGCAACCTAAGTGTCCACTGACAGAGGAATGGATAAAGAAGATGTGGCACATATATACAATGGAATATTACTCAGCCATAAATAAGGAACGAAATTGAGTTATTTGTAGTGAGGTGGATGGACCTGGAGCCTGTCATATAGAGTGAAGTAAGTCAGAAAGAGAAAAGCAAATACCGTATGCTAACACATATATATGGAATCTAGAAAAAAGAAATGGTTATGAAGAACCTAGGGGCAGGGCAAGAATAAAGACACAGACGTAGAGAGTAGACTTGAGGTCACGGGGAGGGGGAAGGGTAAGCTGGGACAAAGTGAGAGAGTGGCATGGACATATATACACTAACAAACGTAAAATAGCTAGTGGGAAGCAGCTGCATAGCACAGGGAGATCAGCTTGGTGCTTCGTGACCACCTAGAGGCGTGGGATAGGAAAGGTGGGAGGGAGACACAAGAGCGAGGAGATATGGGGATATATGTATACGTATAGCTGATTCACTTTGTTATAAAGCAGAAACTAACACACCGTTGTAAAGCAATTATACTCCAATAAAGATGTTAAAAAAACATGCCTGTATTATCTTCCCTTGCTTAAAAATATCTTTCTGTTAAAGCAGTCATCTTTTGCTCAACCATTTCAATTTTTTTTTCTTGATGATATCATTAAAATAATTCTACTTAACTTTATGTCCTAGTTGTTGCAAACCAATAATGGGAATACAGAAAATGAAAAGAGGTATGTCTTGAGTGTGCACAGTTTTGTTATTGTTTAATTCAAGATTACCGGTGTTCAATTTTACAATATATTTGTGTCCTATCATCAGAAACAAGTGTCCTATCATGTTAAGTGTAATGGATAATTTAGGAAGGTTATTATAAAACAACCCCTTCCATGTTTTGCTTTCTGACAGGCAGCCAATCATGTATAAATTACAGTAATTAAGTCATCATAACCTCTTCAAGGAATTTCTGCAAAACATTTAGTGTTAAAACATAAAATATATGTATCAATACCTTATAATAGAAAAACTGGAAAAGATAAATGAGATGAAAATAGGAGGTAATTAACGTAGTCTTGAAAAGTATTATTCAGTCAGTCTTCACCCAGTGTTTCTACATTTCTCCTTCCAGAGACTGCATTCTGACACGGTGTTTGCCTGGGGGTGAGAAGCCACGCTGCTCAGGGCGTGTGCAGTGCAGGGAGGGGTGGAGGTGGGGACACCCCAGGAAGGGTGGTCCAGGCCGAGGTGACCATGGAGAGACAGATGGGCAACACCAAGCCAGGGACTTGGAATCAAAACAAGTCCTGGAGTTAGTGACAGGCAAAAGTCAGCCCTCAGAACTGAGAGGTGGTTTTGGTTTTGGTTTTGCCTTTTTTACAACTCCACATCTCTAATTTTTTAAAGAAACTTTGATGGTAAATTGATTATGTAGGGGAACAATATTTTCCACCCCAAAATGTCTCCTTTGGCTTGTGGATTATTTCAAGCTGAAAATAATCAAGGACCAAAATAATCTTAGGAAACATCTTTGACCTTCCCCCAGCTGCCTAAGAACTTAAAGGGCCAACTCCTGGAGTAGAGCCATCGCCAGAGCTATCAGCCAAGAGTATGGCTGGGTGTGGTGGTGAAGCTTAGCAGGGCCTAGGGATCCGAGTCCACTCTGTCCCACGGTCTCCGCCTGGCCCACGAAACATTTATCAACACATGTGCTTTTCCACCTCCATGTGAACTGCCTTCCTCTCCTTTGAAGCCCCAAACCTCTAACCCCAATATCCTCTTTTGTCTTTAGATATTCAAGGTCAGAATTTCGGCCATTTTGGTGAGTTACTCAGTTTTCCCGGGTCTCTCCCAGGTATACATGTATTTTAAACTTTGTTATTCTTTCTGATGTCAATTCAGTTCTTAGACCAGCCAGAAGAACCTAAAACAATAGAGAAAAATTTCTTCTGACAATTCACGTTTATAAAGTGAATAAAGGTGTGAGTGAATCTTTCTTCTTCCCTTAAGTTTTAAGATGTTATAAATGCCCCTGAAATTGTAATAAGATTCCAGAAGCTTCTACATAGAAATGAGTTTGAAGTAAAGCTGTCTATCCACTCCTACAATTACGAGCTTAGAAACATACAGGTCCTGGGAAATCAAAGTAACGCTACAACCGTCGTACATTAGGACGAGACTTATACTGGCAAGCAAGGAAAAATCCACAATTCACAGGGCCTCCGATGACTGAGCGATGCACAGCAAGGACACTGCAGGGACCAACTGTGCAGACAGGAAGTGCGCTCCAAGCTTCCTGCCAGCGTAAGAGCAATCCTATACTCACTCCTTGACAAGGTGGCCGTAGAGGGGAAGCAGAAAAGTGCACACTCAACCAGAGCAGAGAGGAGCCAGAAAGGAAACACACTCAAAGCTTTCCCTA
>NW_006787829.1:1448753-1487668 GCF_000442215.2 Lipotes vexillifer
AAAAAAAAAAAAAAAAAAAAAAAAAACTTTCATGAAGAAAAAAAAATTCAACCACCCTCTCCTTGCAAAAGAGGGTGTTAATAACTTCACAAGATAAATGCTTGCCTTTCTTCAGACGTCATGCCATTTTTGTGCAGGCTTAGTGAAATTTTTAAGTGAGATTTTAAAACAGTTCTCTGCATCTTTGATGCTCTAACCCTAAGCCCCTCTCAAAGAATCACAGATCCAAGGGTGTGGCTGGCGGGAGGCGCAGGGAGGGTAGGAGTGGACAATGGCCATTGCATACAACTATTTTTTAATTGTCAAATACTAGTGTAAATATTCAAAAAAGTAACTGTAGATTTCCCTTTCCCAGCCCTTTTCATTGTAACAGCACTGCTTCTCTACTGTTCTTACTTCAATTTTTAGGAAAACCTCAGAAAACTGATATCTGTCCAGACTCTGTAAGCACCCCAGGCAGTGAAGTTATCAGGCTGTTTACATGACAAAACTAACTGTCCAAATACCTCAAAAAAGCTATCCTAAGTCATCATGTCATGCTGCAATTCTATTTTTTGTGAGGGCATATAGGCAGACATTAACCAATCAGGCAAGAAAAAAATCACAAGCAAGGTAATAATACATTTATGTTACTCAGTCTGGCTCAAAATTACAGCCGACAGTTAGTAATACTATAGCTTATTTGCGTAACTCTTTCTGGAACTCTCCAAATGTAGCACTGTAGCCGAAGTGGAGTCAACACATCCACAAATTAGTTGCCTAAATATTTTGGAAGATTGGAAACTCAGTCAAATGAGTGAGTTTTTAAAATTGTGTATTGAGTTAGTGACCATTTTTCTGTGTACGAATGCAATATTTCCCCAAATAACCGCTCTCCAAAGTCTAAATGAGAAGGAATTTTTAAACTGATTCAGAAAAAAATGAGGACATTGTTATATGTTTAAACTTTTACTTTATCCTAACATCTTTTTTTCCCTTTAGGAATTTACAGAAAGTTATCAAGAAAGAAGGAACAGTCTAATCCTCTATCCGTGTAGCACAGGCGAAAGTTAACAGTTCATAGCCCTGATTTGTCATCGGAGACTTACTGAGGAGTGTTATGGGTTGAATCGTGTCCCCCAGAAGATGTGCTGGAGTCCTAGCCCCCTATACTTGTGAATGGGACCTTATCTGGAAACACAGTCTTGGAAGATACAGACAAGATGAGGTCATTAGGGTACGTCCTAACCCTACAACACTTGTGCCCTTAGAAATGGCAGAGACACAGGGAGGCGGACATGGACCGAGGAAAGACAATGTGAAACCTCACAGAGCAGAATCACGCGGTAACAATGCAGAGGTTGGAGCGATACATCTGCAAACTCAGAACCACCAAGGGCTGACGGCAACACCAGAGCCTCAGAGAAAGGCACGGAATAGATTCTCCCCTGCAGCCTTAGAGAGAGCATGACCCTGCCGACAACTCGATCTTTGAACCTCTAGCCTCCAGGAGTGTGAGAATAAATTGCTATGGCTTTAAGCCACCTAGTTGGCGGTACTCGTTATGGCAACATCTAGAAACCAACACAGGCTGTGTCCTCAGAAGCAGCACCTAAAGGAAGTTATTGCAGCAGAACTGGGCAGAGGAAGAAGAAACTGATACAGTTACGACGGGACCTCAGCTGATCCCAGAGGAACCCTGGAGCTGCAGTGGCCCTCAAAGTTGTTCCCAACTGAGGCCACGGCTGGGCCTTTGGACTCCTGCACAGACCAGTCACTGAATGCGGGCCACCCCAGGATGTCACCTTCCAGCCAAGGATGACGCCCAGAGGGAGACTTGGCTGTGAGCCCTCAACCCACACTGCCAGCAGCTGGGGGCAATGAGGGTCTCCACCGGGAAAAGAGGATCTGCACTGGCCATGTTTACGACTCCCTTGTACACACAGGTGAATATGTAGGACAGATTCCAACATTAGTAGCATTGTTTGTTCAAAAAGTGTGTGTGATTAAGCTGGATAGACATTGCCAAGCTGCTCCCACTGAAGTTATTCCTACCCCCGTCACCAGCGTACGCAAACACCTATGGTCCCCCATCCATCATTCTTTAAGCTGTGGCCAGATGCACGACAGTATTTTAATTGATACTGCCAAATTATTAATACAGTTAATATGGTTGACTGTTTCTGCAATACAATTGGCCACCTCTTCTGTGTTTTTAGAGATATTTTTGCACATTTATTGTTTTTTAATGATAGTAAATATATATGTCTTTGCGGAAATATAAATAGCAAATAATTTTTATCTTTATAGAATCTTTACAATGCTAAAATATTCAGTATTTCTATTTTCAAAATTCTTAAAATTTTCTCTTTTGTATTTATTGTCTGTTATTGTCGTCCATAAGATTAATAAAAGTATTTGTGTATAATGTCAGAATATTATGTCTTTTAACTATCTGGAGTTTCTTATGAAATGTTAGACGGGGATTCAACTTTTTCTAAATTGATAGCATTCTATGGAAAATTGACTATTTCCAGTGTGATTAGTTGTAAGATTTTATATGTAGATGTTTCTAAACTATCTAATTCTTTCATGAAATTCTGTCTGTATCAATATACTATTTTAACTTTATACTATAATTTGATATCAAAGATTTTTAACCCCTTAAACATTTTCTTGGCTTTACTTCTTCTTGCAGAGAAACTTGAATTCAACTTGTTCAATTTTCAAGAAACTCATTTGGAAATCCATTGACTGGCTTCATGATAATCGACATCCTCACAATACTGATTCTTTCCATTCAGGAACTTCTTTGATGAAATTCTATAGACTTTATAAAGGTAATAGTGATGCTTTTGATGGTTCCTCTGCTTGTTGACTTTTTCAAAGTTTATTCCTAGGTATTAGAGCCTTTGGTTCTATGTTAAGACATGGGTTTTTGTTTTCCTTTATTACATGTATTAGCTGATTACTATTATTTGTATATTACTAGTTGACCAACTTTTCCAAAATATTATTTGTTGGCAATTTTCTAATGGGGCTCAGATTTTCCAGAGAGAAAAACGTCATCTGCTAATTATGACAGTACAGTATTTTTTCAATAATCATTCTTTCACTATTTCTGACATTAGAAATACTCTAAAATTTTTTTTAAATGCCATGTTCATTGTGACAGCTTGACACTTAAGTTTTCAAGGTATGAAAGTTTTTTCCCAGCTTACAAAGTAACTTATTTTTGGCTCTTAGTTTTTTTTTTTTTTTAGAGTTTCCCAGTAGTTTCATTGAAGAGTCTGGTTTCAGACCCAAACCCTATGAGTGATCCTTCAGGCCCGGCCCTAGGCAATGACACAGGCTTCACCTGGCCGCCTTCCACAGCTGACTTGGTGCACAGACAATGCACTGCAGTCTCCGGAGGGAGTTTCAGGCAAGGACTCAGCCCGCCACCCTCCAGGCCAGCCACCTTCTTAGGAAGACCTGCACTCTGTGCCTGGGCATCTCCATTCAGGGGTGGCCCTTGGCCAAGACCTCTCAGGTGCCTCTGCTGAGACCCTTAGAGGGGGCAGGGGGGGAGGTGGGGGGACTTGAAGACGCCTTTCTCCACCGTGACTTAGTAACTCTGGAATTCTCCCCCTGGCCCTTCCCCTCCCCCTTCCTCTGTCCTCTGTTCAGGGATCTTCGGGCAGTTGGGTTTGATGAGAACAGGTGTTTTAGTAGCATATTTAGAATAGTTGCTTTTGTTGTTTACTTTTAAAAATCTTAGTAACTTTGTTTTAATAAGGTATTTTTTATTTATTTTTTTGCGGTACGCGGGCCTCTCACTGCTGTGGCCTCTCCCATTGCGGAGCACAGGCTCCGGACGCGCAGGCTCAGCGGCCATGGCTCACGGGCCCAGCCGCTCTGCAGCATGTGGGATCTTCCCGGACCGGGGCACAAACCCGTGTCCCCTGCATCGGCAGGCAGACTCCCAACCAACGCGCCACCAGGGAAGCCCTTAATAAGGTATTTTAAAAATCGTAATTATTTCGATAGCTGAAACTTTGGACTTATCAATTTTTTCATTTACTGGATGTTACATTAATCTTATTTCCTTTCTTCTCAACATACAATGTTTTGTTCATTTCTTTTTATTTACTGAAATACTGAGAAAAATCAGATTTCTAATTTTCCCAATGTTCTCTTATATTAAGATGTTTTAAGTTATATTTTTCTATTACTGTGGAGAATTTCAGTATCCATAATATTCAACTAATCAAAAAAAAATCATGCTTTTACTCAGCACCACAGAAGTTTATTGAAATCTGGAATTTTTATTCCTGATTTTTTTTCTACTATGCTTTGGCTCTTTTAGAAATCCTTTAGACTTCAAATCCACACAGCCTCAACAATTACTTGTCTTGCATAAAGATTTTAAGTCTAGGTGCACCATTTTCTTTGTCAAGCAGGCTTTCTTATAACCCAAGGTATCTTCTCTGTCCCACTCCTTTTATGCTTGGTTGCATTCTTATAATTTTCTGTTTTTGTTTTGGGGCAAAGTGGGTAAGTGAGAGGTAAAAATTTGTTTCAATGCATATTCTATTTTCTCATACAATTTACAAGAGTTTTCCTGAGTAGAGCATTGTAAATTGTCTATAAGCCTAATATAAATTAGAAAACTGCAAAATACAACATGTAGGTGTGTGTCACTGGGGGCAGTAGCAACACTTGGGCACCATGGCTGGGACACAGACTAGTGCAGCCATTCTGGAAAACTATCTAGAATTACTTAGTTTTACAAATAAATTTCAATCTAGTAATTATATTTCTAGGTGTATATATATATATATATATATATCAATGAGAATTTTGCATATATCCAAATGGAGATGTGTATGAGAAATCCTATAAGTATTGTAATGGACAATTAAAGGTGAATCAGGTTACACTATCAGAATAGACAGTTTAAATACAGGGAATATGCACAATGGGGCATCATGGAAGACAGAATGTACACATAACCAAAAAAATTAAATATGTCCTGCTTGGTAACATGCCATAAAAGATATATAATTCAAAAAACGCATGTAAGAATTCCTAGTACCATAGGCTACCAACACTAAGTCATGAATAGAAAATCTGCAGAGTCCAATAACATAGTCATCAAAAACCTCCCAGTAAGGAAAAGCCCAGGACCAGATGGTTTCATTAGTGAATTCTACCAAACATGTAAAAGAGAATCAGTGCCAATCCTTCTCAAACTCTCCCAAAATTTATAGAGGCGGAAACACACCTAAACATTTTATGTGGCCAGCATTAACCTGATACCAAAGCCAGAAAAGGACACTTCAAGAAAACTACAGACCAATCTCCCTGATGAATATAGGTGTAAAAATTCTCAAAATATTAGCAAACTGAATTCAACTCATACATTAAAAGGATCTTACACCACAGTCGAGTGGGATTTATCTGTGGAGTGCAAGGACGATTCAACACACACAAGTCCATAAAGTGATACCACATTAACACAATGAAAATCACGTCATCAACTCTTACCATAAAAAAATGGTAATTACATAATGTGAAAGAGGAACTGGCTAACACTACAGTGGTAATCATTTTGCTATCACAACACATACATCATAAATTTACACAATGATGTCAACTATCTCTCAATAAAACTGGAAAAATAAGAATTTAAAAACAATTTCTTAGGGCTTCCCTGGTGGCACAGTGGTTGAGAGTCTGCCTGCCAATGCAAAAGACATGGGTTCGGGACCTGGTCTGGGAGGATCCCACATGCTGCGGAGCGGCTGGGTACGTGAGCCACAACTACTGAGCCTGCGAGTCTGGAGCCTGTGCTCCGCAACAAGAGAGGATGTCGAGAGCTCCGTGGATCATTTGGATGCACTGTGGGTTTTACTGTAAGTGAAACGGGCACCACTGGAGAATTTACACAGACATGAAGTGATCTGACTTACATCATCAAGGGATCACTGGAGGTTCTGAGCAAAGGCACAAGCAAAGAGACCAAGCAAAAAAGGGACCGAGCAAGAGATGGGGTCAGGAGCACGGCAGTGGCAGCTCAGAGAGCAAACGGGCCGCTTCATCACCAACACCAGGAGCGTAGATGACAGCCTTCCAGAGAGGCTCCACCAGCTCCCAGAGCTGCACAAGTTGAGGTCCCCGTGACAAATCCCTTATTAATATACGTAACGGGGAGGGGGGAGGCAGGATGAGACAATACATACGTATATACGTCCTAGGGGTTCTACTTCTGATCACATCCTGACAAAGTAAAATCTGAGCAAAATTTAGGAAGTAAAACAAATATAACCTGATCACCGACTTGACAGCAGCGAGGAGGCCTAAAGGACATGGAAGAAGTGAGCATGATTGGATGGAAGGCGGCGGCACCACCAAGTCTGATGATGTGAGAGAGGTAGTGAGTTTAGAGAGTTTACGTGGGAAGCCCAGTCCCCATGTGAATCTAATGTGCGATGTTACAGTGTATTCAGTCAGCACCTACTCCCATGTTAATTCCAAAGGCGAGTTGGAAAAGGAACATTCTAAGAGCCAAGAAGAGAACCAGCAAGAGATGGTGTCCAGTAGCCCGGGGTGAAGAATTTGAAGATGGCAGGAGCAGGGAACAGGGTCAACTGTGGCAGAAGGTTTAAGTAAGGGAGAAAGTGTAGAATAGGACATTTGCAGTTAACAATGAAGGAATTATTAATGAGCCTAGTTAGCAGCTTACATTTTATGTTTCCATGTTTTATTAGCAATAGGGGATGAAAAACAGTCCCCAAAATGGGTTATCAGTGTGTCCTGTTTGTGATTTTGTGTGCATTACATAGTCTTCTCAGCTAGCTTTGGAGAAAAAATAAGGCTTTCAGTTCTGCATTTGCCTTAGAGATCAGCATAATGCAAAACACCTGCTCAGTGTTTGCGACTGGACACCTTTCTGTAACCCTCGGCCCTGCTGTCCACCCCTCCACAGTGCTTCCCTTGCCGAGCCTCATTTCCCACACCTTACACTCCTGACCTTATCTCCCTTTCTGTATCTGTAGGCTCTTCTCCAGTTTTTAAGTAATGTAGTGAACTGCTGCGTAGTCCAATACTAACAGCTCTTCAAGATCTACCGAGAACAATCAGTCGTTTTACAAGTTTCAGGGATCACTACCCCCTCCCCAGAGTTCAAAGAACACCTTGCAGAATGTTAAGCGGAGTACAGACGTTCTTAAAATATACTGACGGTAAATTGTGAAATATTCGCTTATGGAAATGAGAGCAAATGTTAGAAGTAAAAATAAAACAGCAAAATTAATATTTTAAACATGGATATTATGTTCCGGAAACTGTTGCAAATGTTTTATATGCATATCGCACTTTTCATAACTCTGAGGATACTATTATCCCAGAATTATGGATTCACGAACTCAAGAACAGAGACGTTCAATAAACTTCCCCAAATTTACACTAGTAACAGCTGGAAACATATTAAGTCCTTCTGAGTCCAGGCCCAAGATACCCTGATATGTGTGGTAGTGTTCACACCAAATGAGAGATACCCATCTTGAAATTCATGCAAATATCACACGTCACTCAAGAGCACGACATGGCACCAGTGAAATTTCTATTTTGAAAGAAGTTGGCATTTTACTGTCATTAGAAAAATCAGCTGTATTTTCTCTGAAGGCAAATGAACACGTTCCACATTCGAGATAAGCCCGATCACAGTCCTCGGTAACCTCATAAAAAGTCATTTTAGGGCTTTGCTGGTGATGCAGTGGTTGAGAGTCCGCCTGCTGATGCAGGGGACACGGGTTCGCGCCCCGGTCTGGGAAGATCCCACATGCCACGGAGCGGCTGGGCCCGTGAGCCATGGCCGCTGAGCCTGCAGGTTGGGAGCCTGTGCTCTGCAATGGGAGAGGCCACAACAGTGAGAGGCCCACGTACCGCAAAAAAAAAAAAAAAAAAAAAACTCTTTTTCTTAACTTACTAAAATTTTCCTCATGATAAAAACTCTCAAATTTTTTAAATCGCCAAGATAATAATCCACTTGTGTTAGATCAAGATTATCACACCCCACAGGACGACGTGGAGGTGATGCAGAGGAAGGGCAGAGTGAGCACTTCTTGGAAGGAAAACTGTCTAGAAAAGTAACAGGAGGTTGCAACTGCTTCCTGAAAAGCAAGGGAAAAGGCAAGTCCCCCCCGCTCCCGCCCCCGGGGAAACTGGAGCGAACCTGCAACCCCTGCTCACAGGTTTCAGCGAAAGCAGGAAACCCAGCACTCAATGCCTTGACTGTTATCCATGGATGCAGCCCAGGACACAGGGAGGGGACCTGGGCCTCATGACAGTGACACAGATGCTTTGTACTGAGACCACTTCACTGCACCACCCCTCCTTCCCCCTCAGCTCCCGACGGCTGCGCCAGCTCACAGGAGCGAATGCACATGTGACCAAGCAGGCACACCAAGGAGGCCACGGCCAGGAAGAGGGCCCAGTGATAAGCGCTTGGTCAGATGTCTAGAGATGCCATCCTTTGGGCTAATCTGGTAACTTGTAGGATAAGCAGGATCACGCATTAAAGTATCTCTCATCCCTCACACCTTCCTGTTAGCTATTATTTTAGTAAAAACGCTTTCCTCCAATTGCTAAGGGAATGGGAGCTTTGAAGGAGAAGGTAAAGAAGGATTTTGGAGGATTGAACCGTATCACTTGGGAGTGAGTGAGGAACACTCAGCCTCTACCAGAGGCTCCCATCAGCCAAGGGTGACCAGCAATGTGTAGAAAACACACTGCTTTAAGGTTAGAATTTTTACAAATTCCTCAATCGAAACTCGGCTAAAAGGAAATATGTCTAGTATAGGAAACCACCTTGGAGCTGGGTCTGACCACAATGGGCCATTCCTTTCTATCTGTAGAACCAGCAAAAAAAAAAAAAAAAAAAAAAAGAGAGAAAGAGAGACATCAGTGCCGAGGACACGCCCACGACAAGGGTAAGTGAGAAGACACAGACCCCTCCCCGACTCCCAGGCTCCCTGATTCCACAGGGAGGTGGGTCAGAATTTCACTGAGAAACGCAGTCTTGCATGTTAAGAATCAGCTGAGGGGAGACCAGAGCCAGCCTGCCTGCATTTCTTACCGTTAACCAAGGAAGGGGATAGGCCACCCCTCAAGCACCTTCCCTCACACCAAGTAAAGACACTTCTCCTAAGCCATCGTTCCTCTCTCCACATGCATCTTCTTTCTGGAACAAAGATCTTCTAGGATGCCCGATCCCTAGCAAAGCACGAGGCTTAATTACCTTGATTCAGACACTCTTATGGTCAATGTCCTGCCAACGTGTCTGCTCTGTCCTTCACAGAGAACCGCACCGGGTAGCAGCTTCTCGGAAGCTAGAGTCTGCCACCAGGTGGGACCACGTGACTGGCTCCCGCAGATGGAAGTGACCCGAGGCACTTCCTGGTCTGGCCCCTGAAACGCCCACCCCTGCACTGCCCTGTGCTTCTTCTGCTAGAACAGCTCCTCCCCCACCCAGGGGGCCTTAGAAGCCATTTGCTGAAGGTGCTAAAGACCCTCACACCAGCGCCAGGACGTCTGTGTGAAGGGGGCTGCCCTGCTGGCCTAGACAGCCCTCCAGTATTTTAGTTTCTATTGTGTCTGAGCCATTAATCACTTGGGGGCCAGTTTCTTATTGGATCTAGTTCCTCCACTAAGAGACACACCTAGAACAGCAGGACATCCTGAGGCGCCGCCTGGCCCTGCGCTTTGATGTAAGTGCGAAGCTTGCCCATCCCATTGCAGCTTCACTTCCTTTGTGATGAGGCCTCACCTATTCGGTCTCCGGCACACGTAGTTAGGGATGATAATGCACTAAGGAAATTTAGAAATGCTCAAGGGGGTCATTTCAGAAAGATTAAAATAGCCTAACGGATGAGCAGTACCCTGCTCCTCTGCTACCATAAAGGACAGTTATTAAAACCAACGGTCATTGTTAAGGACAACTCTCTGACCCTGTGGGGTGGGTAGAAATCACCCAGGCTTCACTTACAACCATTTGGCTTGCCGCACCCCAGTGACTTTTCAGAAAGACCAATTAGCTCTGTGGGAAATGTACCTGGAGACAAAGATACAAGCACGAGAAAAGAATGTGAGCGATACCTTTCATTTCCTTAAAATGTCCCTTTTTGTTCCCAGCAATATCACACCAGCCATTCAGCCTCAGAGGGAGAGAGGTGAGTTCATTGGCCCCTAGAAACTGCACTGAGCCCCAGGAACCGTGAAGCAGAATCACGCTGTGTGGCAATGGCTTTCCTGTCGCTCCCCAGCTCTTCCCCGTGTCCCTCCTCACCCCATTCAGTTTTTAATTTGCTTGTTACAATCCCTCTAACCCCGCCTAGGAACGAAAAGATAAAAGCTCTCAGCAAGACACAGCATCGCTGTACACCAGAGCGCTTAAAACGGGTGTGTTTCACTCGTTTGCAAAATCCCTGCTGCGGCAGCTTCTGCAAACCAATCCCCCAACCCAGTCAGAGATGCCCACTTCCTACGATCCCCTTGCTCAGGTTGTCAACACACAAGATCCCCTTTTTGAAGTTTTCAGCATCTCCCCGCAAAAATTTACCTTAGGCCACCCTGTCACAAGTCTCAGCCGCTTCAGAGACTGACAACTCACTCAAGAGGGTTTGCTGCTTGATGAGCTCATGTCTGCCTCAAAGTGAGGGCTGGGTGGCCTCTTTTCCTTGGTCTGTGCCGAAACAGTCATGCCAAGATTGACTTTAGAATCAGAATTGTGGTGCTTCAGGGGATCTTACAAATCCTGTAGTACAACTCTCTGTGGGATCTACAGGTTAAGTGACTTGCTTGAGGGCCACCAGATTAACCAGTAGAATATCAGCTACGTTAACCCAAGGCCCCTGGTTCCCAGTTCTCATTCTTTTCCTGTGCTGTGTTATGAGGATTGATATTATGAAACTCTGTACCATCTAAAAGAGATTAGGGCAAAGATCGCTTCTTTGCTTGTGCTGCCCTATTCCCAATATTAATTAGCGAGTTCCTCATGTGACTCAGGTCAGTGATGCTACACAGCTCACTTTATGCAAGTTTCTCTCAAGTTTAACTTGTGGCTGGAAACAAAGGAGAAGTTCAGCACTGGACCTTCCAGTCAACATCAACCTACCACCATACAAGCACATGACCAATAATGAATCAAGAGGAAACTTTATTGGTAGGACTTTATAAAAATATGTAAACACAAGTATCTATTATTATGGCTAAAATCCGTAACACTCACAGCACCAAATTCTGGAGGAGATGTAGAACAACAGGAACTCGTGTTCATTGCTGGTGGGCATGCAGAATGGAAGACAGTTTGGCAGGTTCTTACAAAGCCAAACAGAGGCTTATTATCCGGTGCAGCAATCATACTCCTACGTATTTACCCAAGTTAACTTTTGTTCACACAAAAACCTGTACATGAATGTTGATAGCAGCTTTATTCATAACTGTCAAAAATGGGTAGTAACCAAGATGTCCTTCAATAGGTGAGTCAATGAACTATGATACATCCAAATAATACAGTATTATTCAGTGATAAAAAATGAACTGTATCAAGCCATGAAAAGATGGAGGAACCTTCAGTACACACTGCTAAGTGAAAGAAGCCCGTCTGTAAAGACTACATACTGTATGATTCTAACTATGAAATTCTGGAAAAGGCAAACGTAAGAGAAATTAAAAAGATTAGTGGCTGCCACGGTTTCAGAGGGAGGTGATGAGGTAGAACACAGGTCATTTTTAGGGTGGTCAAACTATTCTGTATGATACTGTAACATTGGATACGTGACGGGAATTTGCCAAAACACATAAAACTGTACAGGGAACCCTAACGTAAACTATAGACTTTAGATAATTATGTATTAATATTGGTTCAATATATTATATTATATAATTATACCAAAATGCAAGATGTTAATAGGGGAAACTGTACCCCTATGAGGGAGGGGGAAAATGACAATTCTGCTCATTTTCTATGAACATAAGACTGCTTTAAGAGTAAAGGCTATTTTTTAAAGTGTAAACACTGCATATTCAACATGAAAAGCATTACCATGTCGATATAGTTCTTGCTGACATAATCCTCCAACTGCAAATGTTCTCATCTTTCAATCCAAGTTACTGAGGCCATCCGCAAGCCTCTTCAATCACTTACGATAAATTATTTAATCGTTAAGTCACTGCCCTTGTGGATAGTACCTTCTAATGATCACAGTATCATACATTTATGTACTGCTGACATAACTGCCACGTATTGCTCTAAATTCTTCATATGTGTTAACACTCACAAAACTACAAGGAATGAGGTCATTAGTATCATCCTCACACAGATGTGAGAACTCTGCCTCCTACAGACTAAGGTACTTGCCATAGTTAGAGACAGAAAGGTTCTCAAACAACTGAGATTTGAACCCAGACCATCCGGTTCTGAAATACCTGCTCATAACCATTGCATCAGAGCAGATAAAACTAAGGTGAAACTTATGAATCTGACAAGTGATTACAGTTCTTCCCAGAGAACCCAAAACTCAGTGGCAGAAACTAGGGAAACAAAAATGAACAAAGTAAGATTAGGAGCCTCAAAATCTATCAACTAACAAACTGTGTTAAAGGACTAGAACAGCAAAGGAGACCTAAAGGAGATCTTGGGGGATCAGACTTCAGAGAAAACTTCATCTAAAAGACCCTTAAAGGCAGGAGGTGGGGCAGAGGGGCACGAAAGAGCACTCGTATTTGGGAAGCGCGAGTAGTTGGACAAACCTGCCTGAGCGTGAGAAGATGGTCCAAGATTAGGCGAGCCTGGGTCAGATCAGGGAGAACATCCTGCACTGGTGGTTCTCCAAGCGTGGTCCCTCAGCCAGCAGCCGCGGCATCACCTGGGAACCGTAGATACGCAAGTTCTTGGGCTCCATCCTCAGTTTCAGCATCTACACAGCCGACCCTTGAACAACGTGGGGGTCAGGGAGGCTGACCCTCCGAACAGTTGAAAAGCTGCGCGTAATACGCCCTCCATACACAGGGTTCCTCTCTATCCGATGTTCCTCAGTCTCTGCAGTTCCCCATCCGAGGAGTCAACCAACTGGGGATTGTGGAGTACTGTACATTATTTACTACCGAAAAATATCTGTATAGAAGTGGACCCACGCAGCTCAAACCCATGGTATTTAAGGATCAACTATTTTAAAAGCCCTCCAGGTGACTCTGATGCAGGCTAAATCCTGAGAACCGCTAAGTCAAACATGTGGATGTCATTTGGTATGGGATAGAAAGCTAGAGGATTTTATGAAGGGGAGAAACAGGTGTAGCTAGTAAAATCTACTCAGTCAACAGAGTTCCATGGCCATTCTAAGCTGTTTTGAAAATCTAGGTTACACAATCAACTGATTATGTGACTCTCCAACTTCCAAAATTTTGTCCCTGGTGCTATCAGTTATTTTAATAAAAAGACTTAATGGACTTAAGTCTATTTCTTTGGCCAATAACTAATACCTCACAGCATCCCCATCTCAGACTTACATACAGATATACATTCCACTTATAAGAAGGACTCTGCTATGAGCCCAGAGAACATATTTGAAACCAGAAAATAAAGCCGTTGGGAGTCATTGAAGAGGCCCTTGTTTTGCTCCCGTTCTTTTTTTTTTTTCCTTTTAAAGTCCCCATTTTAAAACTGGCTGGGGGCTACCTCCATTTTATAATGAATCCATCCCCTTTAAAATTCCAAAGAATCTCACTGGTCTGTGAGGACAGAATTGGGTTTTGGCCACGGGTAGGTGGGGCGATTGTGTCATTCACCTTGTTTCTTCTCTTCTTTTGGGAGAAGGGCTCTTGTTTTACACCAGCTGGTTCAAGATTAAGAATTTGGAGGCTTTCAACAATAAAAATCACCTGACAAGGTAAAGTCTTTAAAAATATTGGTTCATGGAGAAATGAAAATTATGATTGTACTAAGGACCGAGTTGACAATCATAAGAAGTTACCATCCTGTTGTTGGCAACTTTAGGTTATGCAAAGGGGGATTAGACATACCACTAGGGAAAAGATTTGAGGAAACTACTGTTATTGCCATAAAAAAATCTGTTCCCACCTATGCTGTCCTTGGTTAGCCACCGCCTTAGGAATCTACTGGAGACCCCCAAGTTTGAGATAACTATGTAACTAGGCAGGTTGCTTCCTTGTGTGCTCTATTCCATTTATGACTTTCCTGTTTATATGCCTAAAGGATTATGGGGAAATGGAATCATTCGCTTACTACAAAGGGATTCATAATAAAAATAAATCCATCACCTTGATTTATGTGATTTCTAGGGCCACTAGAATGGAATTTGCTCTCTTCCTGGTAAGTACCTTGCACTTCCCACCTGTGCCTTCATGGCCCCATCTGTCTAGCACATGACACACTCCAAGCCTGAGAGGCATTTGTCAAAGTCAGCTATTCAAAGTACAATAAACTTTAGAACAGGTATTAATAATACTTAGCTTCCCTGCCTCTGGCCTGCCTACTAAAGAAACATCAATCCCACTTTCTCCTTTCCTACCTACGATTTTAAACTATATGCACATTTTACTAGTTTTCTAGTTTAATTCATTTTCCATGTGAATAGAAAATAATCTACTATCAAAATAAATAATGTGAGTGGTCTTAATAACTACTACTTTTAAGCAACCACAAAATAGACCTGATATATTATGACAAAGCAAATGATTTTTTGTGGAAACAATATAGATTTTAGAACACTGTCTTGAAATCTTGACTGAATAAAAAGTCCATTATTAGGATGTCTCCAACAAGTAATGTGTTTAACTTTAAATCAAATTACATTTATTGAGACAATAAACCAACTCTATGAAAATATCTGTCTTTAGGACAAATTAACAAGAAATACAATAAATCTCTTCCCAAACACCATTTTTCATTTTTCTGGTTATAGAAAATCCAAAACAAATGCCAATCCTTAGATTACTTTAAGTAACACAGTGAAAGTTAAGTCCTTCCATTCTAGATTCAGAGACAAATCCATTGATAAATTATTGAAAATATACCTTTATAAGACAATATTCTTGTTTTTATCACCTTTATTCAACTAGTTCTCATTTATGCTGCTTACAGACATGAGATTCCAATCTGGACTAACTTTTGGGTTATACTGAGCATGCTCTTAAGAGATACTGAGACAGGCTGGGACCTGGGACCCTTACTGCAGGGCTTGCACCTGGACAAACGTCTCCACGAGCAACAGATACACAGAAACTCTAAGGAACTAGAAATGACTGCCGGCATGCGCAGTTGGGGCAAATTATGAACAAGACGACACAAAAAGGCCAAAAAGCAACTGCCATTTCTGAGGTGCTGGGAGCAAAAGCAGGGTCCTGCGCATGATGCCGACACACAGCATCGCCCAGGGGGTGGGCGGATCACCTAAGACCCCCTCCAGCCCCACCCAACAATCTGCTCCCACCCGCATCCCATTTAAGTCATCAGCCTGCCCCACTCAGGGAGCAGCAAGGGCACCTGGTACTCGTTGCAGCCCCCTCGTGCTACAGCAAGAGGCCCTGAAAAGCCTCGCCTGGACTCCTCCTCTGGCCTCCGATCCATTCTACTGATTAAAGAGTCCCAGAACCTGCAGTGGTAACTATTACAGAGCAGCACAGTTATACAAATTATTAAGCTTACCAAATTCAACCCCTCATCAGAAACTCCACAGAATTTCCAAGAAAGTGGCCAAAAATTCGTTAGCTCTCACCGCACATTTTATACTTGGACTGATTTGTTAGGAAGTTCTTCCTCATACTGACCTCAAATCACTTAAATTTCAATCTGTGTGGTTTCTAATTCTATCACTTGGGACTAAACAGTGTATCATTTTTTTAAGAGAATCATGTTCTCTTATTTTCTTCTCTTCCAACAAGTTATTTTTTAACTGTCCTCAACATGCCAAAGTTTTAAGCCCTTTTGCATCCATTTCATTCACTTAGAGAAAAATCACATATTTTTAAAACCATGCCGTTGAGAACTGAAAGTACTTGATTTTCTCTTCACGTTATGAGTAACTACTATAAACCATGCACTGGCCTTGATGCTCTGGGTACAGTTTAAAAAATTAAGGATTCAGGGCTTCCCTGGTGGCTCAGTGGTTGAGAGTCCGCCTGCCGATGCAGGGGACACGGGTTCGTGCCCCGGTCCGGGAGGGTCCCACGTGCCGCGGAGCGGCTGGGCCCGTGAGCCACGGCCGCTGAGCCTGCGCGTCCAGAGCCTGTGCTCCGCAACGGGAGAGGCCACAGCAGTGAGGGGCCCGCGTACCGCAAAAAAAATTAAGGATTCAGCCTACCAGAATTAAGTCTTATTTTTATTAGAAGCCTAATATCATATTACATTTCTGCTAGTTTTTATGCACCTTTCCTCACATAAGGATTGGAATTAACAATAAAGGCTTTTTGTCTTTTTATGTTAGTAGTTGCTAAGCCTCATCTCCCACACTCTATACTTTAAGATAGACATAGTAAAAGCCAGCTCAGGCAGTATTGTTTGTAAAGGTAAATAACGAGAAAGCTACAAAGCAACAGAGTTTGCTGTAAGACTGAGGTTAACCAGAACAAAACATTTGAAAATATATTTGTCAGTATATGTAATAGGAAACAAAGTGTTTAGACCGATTAATTTCTGAATTGAAATTTCCATTTTGGTGAGTCTGTCCTCAGGAAATATTGAGAGCAAATGCATAAAGATGTATGTACCAGCAGTATTCTTAAAATTGATTTTTTGGTGAAAATGAAACATTAGTTTTTTATATGGGAAACTATAATAATTACAATTGTTAAAATCAAACACAAACGGAGACCAGACTTGGAAACTTCCTGAGCAGACAAAACCACTTTACTCATATAAGCAACACTTAATTTAGCTTATTTTGCAAGACAAGTGAGACTTGACCTCGTACACCTCTTGTTAATGCCTCTGAAAATCATAAGCGAAACTTAAATTTTTCCCCCAAGTTGATAGACGCTAACCAATTCCTTACCGTCAAAAAAACGCTAATATTATAACCAACCACTGTGAGGAATACACAGTTGCTGCCTCCTTACTGTATAAACTGCTTTATAACATACCTCTGAGGCTCAGTCCATGTTTGATTTCAGGGCTCCCGGTTCACCAACTTTGTGTGTGTGCACAATAAATTTTTACTAATTACTTACCTCAGTGATTCAGTGGTTTTACCTCTGCTATTTCTGAACTTTTGACACAATTATGTAAAAACAAAATTCTGGATGAAAAACAATGATAACAAATGCATATTCTCATTACACCAGCTTGGATATTTAGTGCATTTTAAAAATATATTTTCAATTCACCCAATATATAGTAATGCTTTTACCACATTTATTATAAATTTTTGCCTTTGGAGTCATGAGACTTGAGCCAGCTCCCAGCTCCTCCACTTGCTAGTTAAGGCCAAGTAACTGAACTATTTTTAAGTTTTAGTTTCCTCACCTCTAAACCTGAGATAAGGACGCTTATTTTACAAGGTTCCAGTAACTAAATATTTCTCCAGAGGTCTAAAACACCATGTCAGCACTTTGCAAAACTATGTCAGCATGACTAATGAAAAGTCTCTCTTGCTTTGGTTTGGTTTTTCCCCTCAAGAAGCAACCATATAAACATTCTGAACCAAAGAAGACAACCAGTATGTCTGCTAACCTGTATCTCTCAAGGGCCAAAGCGCAAAAAGAAAACAAAAAGGGAAGCAGAAAATCATAATAAGGTTGGAAAGCATGACGTGGAAAATCTACACTCCGAGATGCTGAAAAACAGACTGATGGAAAACATAAAAGCCAGGGGAAACACTCACCCAAGAGAGCAGAGGAAAGCGTGGTCCTTCCCAGAAGAGCTCTGAGCAAACTGAAGCCGAGAAACAACCTGTATAAGAAGCAGGTGTGCACCTCCCGCCCACGGGCAGGGTAGCCACTGACAACCTTAATTGCCGACAGCTGGCCAGTAGGTGCTGCCTCTCCCGGTTCCTCGGGCCCAGGGCTGCGTAACCACTAACAAGGTCAATTCCTGACAGCTGCTCACATGGCTGCTGCTTCTCCCCATTCCTGGGTTCTGTCGGGTGGAAAAAAGCTTTAACTTCTTGAATAAAACTTGAGAACCACTCTCCAAAAACAGTGGTTTGTCTAGGTAGCCACTGGGCGCTCAAGCCCAAGTGAAAGAGCAAAGCTTGAGGAAACTCTGGGCTTTGGATCAGCTGCTGAAAAAAAAAAGAGAAAGAAATCGCATGTGGAACAAAAACGTAGAAGGCAGCTTTACGCAGGAATAAATGCAAGTGTTGTCCCTGGAGATTAGGAGCCTTTATGTTGGCATTTGGGGGGATCTGCAGCCTGGCTCCCTCTGTGTTCTACCCACACCCAGGCCCACTTCCCAAAGCCACCCCATGAGTCCTTCCATTAAAAGGAACGGACTGTTAGGAAAACGCGTCCACAGCAGCAAAGGAAAACCACCCAAGCCAGCTTATATCCATCAACCTAATTCTTCACGTTAACAGGTTGTAAGGGGTGATCACCGAGTTTCTGAGGAAAATGAATAGAATGTGTTAAATACAAGACAGCAGGCCCAAAATGGAGTCGCTTATGCTAAGCCATATGTAGCCAAACCAGGACAAACTTGATTACAGTTTCGGCTCTCCGGGAAATGGGATCTTAAACCAGTCAGTCAGGAATCAGCTGATCAGCAGTAGTTACGTAACCTGACTGAGACACTCCTGCCGTCCCCTAAAGGAAAGTAACTTTGCAATAACCAACCTGCTCTTTTTGCAAAGTATAACTTCCTTGTTCCCACTCCACTCTGCCTGTAAAACTCTCATTTTGTACAGCTCTTTGGAGTTCCTTTCTACCTGCTAGATTGGATGCTGCCCAACTCGAATGGATTTTTGCTCAAATAAATTGTTAAAATGTTTCATATGCCTCAGTTTATCTTTTAACAGATGAAAAAAATTATCAACACTCAGTTCCTAATCCAACAATCATAGCTATAGCCATTTAATTTTTAAACACAACGAAACAGATGCTTTGCAATTATTCATACACTTCTGCCAGCAAGGTTCCCTGATTGATGGCACCTTATCAACGAAAGAAATTCAGTGAATCTGATGTGATTTGCTCATAGCAAACTGCTGTCTGCACCTGGTGTGTCTTAGTTCTACATGCAAACATTTCATTCTTTGAATAATATGCATAAAAATCCTGCCAGAGATCAAGGTTAAACACAGGAGTCTCTACTTTTCTAAATCTGACAATGTCCCCAGTTTAAAAATCAGAATGACATTGTCTTGACATTTCTCCCATTTTCCACGTTTCAAAAATGACCCACCTGATTCAGCAATTTCCAATTTCATTTGCAAATGCCTTTGGTAGGGTAGGAAGAAATTTGAGCCCAAAACTTGACTGTTTTGAAAAATAACATTTTGTGTATCTGCACAAGAGCTTTATATTATTATTTCTTTATTATCCATAATAAACCTATGAGTCAGATATTTTTTCCCATTTTTAAGATAAGAAGGATAGAAGAATGATGCTCAAAGAAGCAAGAAATTTCCTAAAGTCCAAAAACTAGTGACCATGCCAAGTTCCGATCTATGTCCGTTTGGGGAAAAACAGTCCTCTTTTGGTTTTTATCTATACTTTTTTCACACTTTTTTTTTGTGTGTGAAAATAACTTAGAAGATAGAAATAGAGTAGTGGTTTAAAAGGTCAACACTTATCATTTCACAATAAACTCTAATAGCAAAACCTTCCTCTTCTGATCTTTGTAAAATGAAAAACTAATGAGATAAATAAATAAATGAATAGACCTGTGTTGCCAGCATTTTGGCGTCTGCTCATTTCAGGACACAGCCTTCCTTACACCGTACAATTCTGTGCCAACACTTGCTATTCGCCCTTGAGTAGGGAGCCCCATCACTTCTCTGTCTTGTATACATCCTTTCAGAAATGGGAACTAAGAAAGCTCCTACACAAACAACCAGATTGGCATCTTTAGATACTGCGCCCTGTTCATCACAGGGAAGTTAAATAATTGCACATTGGATTGAATTCCAAGAGAAACTCAACTCTCTCAAGAGATTTCTTTTCCAGAAACTTGTGCTTTGAAATGAAGCTGACATTTCACTTAAGCTTTTGAAATCTGCTATCACAGAGGAGAGCAAAGCAGTATGGTTATTTTCAATTTCTCCTTCCTTGACGATAATACACCCTTGGCTAAAATAGTCACGTTTCCTTAAGTTCCCTCACCAACTCCTGTTAGACTGCATTCAGAGAATCAGTTCAGTCTATGGTTTCCCATGTCTCTGCAGTTCTCAAACTCTGTGTGTATGTAAGTATCACAAAGTATCACCCAGGATGCCTGGTTTTAAGAATCAGAAACTTTGGTGCCACAAGCAGAATTTATTGAATCCTTGGAATGCCCAAGAGTCTGAATTATAAAATATATACTGTAAGATTTTTAGTGTGGGTGTTGCATATTCACATTTTGAGAAACAATGTTCTACCTTGCAAGAAATAAAATTCTCAAAAAGATCCATCAGAATGTTCCCTGATTCTCTACATTTAGCCCAAGAAGTGATCCAGCCAATGCCCAGAGAGTAGACACTGAGAGCTTGCCTGCAACTCTTCTGCACCTGTCATTCATGTTATCAGTTTGTCCATCTGGCTATATAGTTCAATCACTTTCCTAGAATAACACTTGCTTTAATGTCTCTATTTAGCCACCTGAAATGTTCACTGATATCTGCAATTTTCTGTACAGTGTAGATATTTTTGATGCATAAGATTACACTGCCTTCTCCTTCACAGTTTTCATTGTACAATGTATAAGCTTTCTTTGTGGTTGAATCTCAAGGACTTAGGACAGACCCTGGCAAACAGTAATTCCGTAAGTTGAGGGAATCACCATCTTTAATCCTGAATTCCTTTCTGTACAACTTCACTGATACCAGTGAGATAACATTTGCTAACCTGAGTCAAAATCTTAAGGTCTTTTTTCAGCTCACATTTTACATGTCGTAATCGGGTAGCAAAGTATATATTGTACAGGATGTCACTACGAAATAAGGCTATAGAGAGAACTAACAGAAATATTCATGAGTGACTGTTTTCACAACAAATACGTCCCCAAACAATATTAATTCTCTATTTTTCTTCCACAGACTCCTTTTCAGTATGTGTTAGTAACTCACCACAATTTCGTGTCAATAACAAACACAATACATAAAAGGAGGGGAATTTTGAGACTATAATCATTACTAGCTGTCCCTTAAATTATTTGACATTGGTACTATAGTATCCCTTTTATAGAAATATAGAAAAAATTAAGGAATACTACTGAATTAAGTCAAATGTATAGAAGCCATATACTTTGATGAAAATATACAAAAGCTGCATGTTTTCGCACAGTGATTTCATTGAAACTTACCCTCCTGCCAGGGAAATGTTCTGTTTTCATTGATCACTTTATTTAAGAGTCAAAATGATTGAAGTTAAAGCAGAAAATGTGCCTTTGTTTGGAATTTTGAATCATATCACATCCTAACTGAGCTACTCTATTGTTCCATGAGAATTCAGAGAACTAAATGCCCAGGGAGGCTGGGTAAACTTACATCCTGTTGACTCTCATGAAGCTTTTGCCTCAAGTTACCAATATGTCCTCTGATCATCACTGATAACCTCTGTGAAGTCTAAAGGTTGAGGAGTGAGGTGTGCTTAGCAGCCTCCTGGGCCCCTTCTCCTAGGTCTAGATAGTATTCTAATCTCCAGTCCTCTCCTAGTATCCAAAACTTCCTCCAAAACAGGATGTTAGAACTTCCAATTATAGCTATTTTTATCTAAAAATTATGGGGAAAAAATTAATTCTACTAATGTTTACCATGTGGATTGAAAACGGATGTTCGCCCAGACAAAGTCTGTCATGAATATATAACCATTTGCACTGGTTCAAATTTGTGGAGTTACAGATTATATTTCCTAGCTTTTAATTAAAAACCACAAAATGGGAGGCTGGTTCTAAAAGATGTCTGCAAAGAAATCAAAATTGCAGATAATATTAATAATGCAAGCACGATCAAACAGCAAAAAATATTCAATGTGATCATCATATTGTCCTAGAGCAAGCTCTTCGTTTTTATGAGTTTAAAAACAACTATGGTGGGGCTTCCCTGGAGGTCCAGTGGCTAAGATTCTGCACTTTCACTGCAGGGGGCGCAAGTTTGATCCCTGGTCAGGGAACTAAGATCCCACATGCTGCACGGAGTGGCCTAAATAAATAAATAAAGTCCTTTGAAAAAATT
This sequence comes from Lipotes vexillifer, assembly GCF_000442215.2. NCBI lineage: Eukaryota > Metazoa > Chordata > Mammalia > Artiodactyla > Lipotidae > Lipotes > Lipotes vexillifer. Next base: position 1,471,103 of record NW_006787829.1, read on the forward strand.
AAAAAATAAAAGCAACGATGGTGAAGTAATTAGGTCTGATAAAAGATCAAAAAATTGTATAAGAAAACTGCTTATCACTTGCAATAGGCTTCTCTTTAAATGTATATTGTGAAATATTAGCTAATAATCAGTAATTCATTTTAAAATTAAGTATCAAGAACATGAAAACACCTCAATTTTTCAGCAAATGATAATAGAGTACCTTAAAGAATTTCAAATGCTGAGAAGGCTTTTTTGAGGTTTCTCACTCAGAAATAGAAAACAAAAACCCATAAATTTGGAAAACACTTGTTCTTTCAGATGTATTAAAAATGGCTGAAATAATACATACATGAATGACAGCATAATAGCAAAGCAAAAATGCATTCCTTTGTCTGCAAATACTGTTAGAAGACATGGAAAACATTGCTGAAAAATTGAAAAAACAATGTTAGAAAAAAATATGTAGAGTGGGGAAACTTACACAGTTGCCTGAAAATACAGATGTTGCTAATGTATGAAGCTTATAGTATTTTGGTACATTATAGATTCTCTTCCAACAATGAAACACATTGAAAAACTACTTTCTGTAAGCCAATAGAAAGAAATATCAGGAAAGATATAGTCTCAATGCTAAATTAGTTCTTAGATAGAAAACAATGTTTTATGGAAAAATTGTATAAACAACCATTGATGGAACAGCTGCTCCAGCTGAAACAAAGAGAGAATTCCAGAGTGAATCAATGAGCAAGTGAATTTGTTCACTGCATTATTCATAAGCAAGCAAATGCAGCAAACTGCACAATGTGTTACAGGATGTCATGAATGTGGCAACTTTTACATAAATGGCACATTTAAAGTATATTAGGGTCATTACAACATTTGTAGTGAGATGGGAAACGACCATGAAACCCTTTTGTATCAGAGGTGCACTAGTTATCTTGGGATAAATTAACTAACTAGTTGTCAAAGTTCAGTGTTCCGAATTTACCAATCTTGTTTGTGAAGACAAGTGGCTATATGGATACTCTTCCCAGTTGAAGTTTAAACACACACACACACACACACACACACACACACACACACACACACAAATACACCAGTCAAATGGCCTGCAGAAAGATGTGGCACATATATACAATGGAATATCACTCAGCCATCAAAAGAAACGAAATTGAGTTATTTGTAGTGAGGTGGATGGACCTAGAGTCTGTCACAGAGAGTGAAGTAAGCCGGAAAGAGAGACACAAATATCATATATTAACGCATATATGTGGAATCTAGAAAAATGGTACAGATGAACCTACTTGCAGTGCAGGAATAGAGACGTAGACGTAGAGAACAGACATGTGGACACAGTGGGGGAAGGGGAGAGTGGGACGAATTGGGAGATTAAGATGGACATATATACACCACCATGTGTAAAATAGCTAGCTAGTGGGACATTAAGCACGATGAAAGTATGAGCACTTTCCCTCGCACACCAAGGACCCCTCCCCCTCACTGTGGCCCCATGACTAATCCTGCCCCCCTTGATTGCATCCCTTCTTCAAGAAGGAAAGCAGGGAACTTCCTAGCTTTACCCACTGCCAAAAAATCAAACCGGACCTTTCTACTTGTTTTATTTATTTTTTATTTTTTTTAACATCTTTATTGGAGTATAATTGCTTTACAATGGTGTGTTAGTTTCTGCTGTATAACAAAGTGAATCAGCTACACATATACATATATCCCCATATCCTCTCCTTGTTTTATTTTTTAATTGCAAAGAGAATATACAGAGAACTTTCAGCCTTATTGCTAACTACCATTGAGTATAAGATGGCCCTTTCCTGATCATTGTTCAACTGTCTTACGGTATCTGCATGGCTCCTGGAACCAACCTCAAATCCACTCCATCATCAATTTTCAGAATATTCTTCTACTGTTCAGAGTCATGGGCTCCAGGGAAAGACATTGGTGGGATTGTTCACACTCCTGTTTGGTCTTGATCTCAGAGCTTAGATTTTTCATATTCTTTTTTTGGTCCAGCCGATCTCTATTCCTCCTCTTTTCCACATTTCTCTACATTAACCACTTCTTACTCTTACATTATTTCTTTTTGTCTCCCAGCATGCTTCCTAATCAGCGCTAGGCACATTCCTAGTAGCTAATAGCAACTTGTAGGGAATACCTGATTTATTATGGATGGATAGATGGATGGATGGATGGATAGACAGACAGACAGATAGATAGACGGACAGACAGACAGATAGATAGGCAGGCAGACTTTCGAGGTACACTTTTCTTGGGCAGGAGATTTCTGATTCCCATAAGGAAAATTGTAAAAGGAGAGGCGAGTAGACAGTTTATCAAGGAAATATGCTACAAACTATTAAGCCAGATGGAGAAAATGAATGCTACGTTCCATATAGAGATAACAAAATTGTCATGAGATGAAGATTTAGTAGTTTACTCCTTGCTTTTAATGAGAGCAATTTTAGAAAGAAACAACTATCCTTCATTATAGTTAAGAACAGGAAAGATCTGGTCAGTGCTCTCGCAGGCTCCCCCTCCCTCCTTCCCACCCTTAGGACTCTCCTACTGCCTATAATTCACTTCCAAGACTTTGATAGCATCCTCATAATGGTTTTCTCAACAGTTTTACCATCAGAGCTTATTCAAAAAGTCCGATTAGCAGAATCCCTCCAAGAATGGAAACATTCTCTCAAGCATCATAAGCACTCTTAGAAAAGATCTGCAATGTCTAGCAAGCAATTAAAGCCCCGAAAACAGACTGTGTAGCTATTCATCCTCATTAAGAGATGGGATAATACAGGTTGAATTACCTTATAGCAAATTATATGGGAAAGTAGAGAACATAATCATATAACAAAAGACCTCATTAACTCCTCCCATTTTTCAAAGTACACTACCAATTGTCATTCTAGCTTCCAGAATAGACTAATACTCCAGAGCCAAAGCAGAGGGTTATTGCAGAATCAGAAACAGCATTTTCTCTTTAAATCAACTCCACATGCTTCAACAAAAGCCCAGCTGAGAACATCCAGAGTGAGGTAAAAGCAGTGGTCATCCTTCTTGGATTTTATACTTTATAAAATATTCCTGAACCTTAAAAGGTGTTTCTTCACAACAGGAGAGTTTCCTGTATTCTCTGACACTGGGTGAATTTCATATCCAGACATTCTATGTTCAGTATATGAAGGAGTTAAAGAGAAAACATAATTTCCTATTCAACATGCTTGAAAAACTTAACTGTGATATATCAATTTCATTGTGATTAAAATAATCACAATAAAGTACAATATAATTTATTAGCCTTTTAAAGTTCACTAATTTATTTTGCATCATCCTTTGTCAGTGGGATGTGATTTACTTGTATAGTCAATTTTAAGGTCACTGTCTACTCCTGAGAACTACATTTCAAAACCTTTTAAATTAAATCTTAATGACTATATTGATATTCATATTTTATAAGAGAAAATGGTCAAAAGGGTATATGACACAGGGCCTTTGAGAAAGACTTCCTATTTATTAATTTAGAGGTTATTTTGTTCTCTTTCTTAGGATCTCATAGCTATCTGTGGCTCTGGGCTGTGGAATAAACACTTCCTTTCTCAATAGTTCTCAATTAGTTCTCAGTCATCTTAGCCACTCTAGCCATCATCGCTGAATTTATTCTAGTGTTCAGAAGTTCAGGAATTATGTCACAACGATGAAGCAAAGGGCATGTTATCAGCATGGTTTGCTGGCTCTCCAGAAAACAGCAGAGCTGAATGATCAGCTTCATGTGTCAGCTAAGGACACCTAGCTCTTCAAATGTTGCTCTCAGATGGAGGATTTTGCTCATCTCCTTACCTCAAAAGCTGTAAGTGTTAAGGATGGATACGAAATAAATCCTTTAGAATCAATCACCAATCAAACAATTAAATGCAATCCATTAGAAAGTCAACTAATACTTATAATTTAAAACTTAAACAGAAATAATGAATTACAAATAGAGTCACTTAATACATGGAGTGAGAAGAGAAGCTAAATAGGACCTTTAGGGCTTTTTTTAATATATATTTTTCACTTTTTATGAAACAGTGCCCAAAACTACACAAATGACAAAGCTGGTGTGACTGACCTATCTGGATGGAATAGGACATAAAATGGGAGTTTATTGTTTCATTTTCATTGGGGGCCCAAAGACTTAGATCAAAACAACAAATGCTAACAGTTTCACATCCCAAAAAGAAGAGCCAGACCATTGAGGTGAGACTTGCAGGTAAGGGGGCAGAAGCCAGTTATACTGTTCTTCTAAGACCACAAACTCCCTGCCTATGAAAGAAGTTAGAGACTAGAGAAAGGGCTTATTAAGAAGGATCAGGGCACAGTTAGGCCCATCCCATATGCCAACAGATCTTCAGCAGTAGGCCAATGTCCACTTTTCCCCTGGACCAGATGATGTTGGTCTGGGGGTGGCTAAGAGGACCAGCTGAGGGAGAGGCAAGACCCCAGGGGTCAAGGGAAAACTCAAAAGCAAGCCAGAGAAGATACATTTTGTAGGATCCAGGAAATTTCTGGTGCAAGGTCTCAGCATCAGGAGACAGATGTCTAAGGAAGCCTCAAACTTGCAATGAAAGTATCTAATTAACAGCCTTCCCCATCCCTTCCTCTCATTTCCACCCTCAAACGTTCCTCCCTCCTTTAGATCCCAGAGCACAGGGAGCTAGATGGTAAGAAGAGAAATACATGAAAGAGAATAGAGAAGAAACAATAAATTGATCACACCCCCATTCCTGTCTATTGGCTTCCCATCTGGACATGGCCCAAACTGAGAGCAGCCCTGGGAAGATAGATAATATAATCTCCTTTAAATCCCACAGAAGAATGAATGGCCCTCTCCCACCAAAGAAAAGATTCAATACAGGGCCCAGGGCTAGTTAATGGCAGAGCCCAAAGCGGGTCTCGGGATGCTTAGTCCAGCCTGGCTCTAGGACTGTGCCCATGTGCACAGGTGAGCTTCTGACCCAAGATGATCTTCATCAGGAAGGTGAAATCTCAGACTGAAGTGACCCTATGTTCTTGAGGAATTGTAAGTAATATATTTTTTAAATAGCATAAGCACGTTCTATGAAAAAAATTACACAAAATATGTAAAGCATGGTCACATAGTAATAACTGCCATTTTTCAGCTCCTACTGTAAAGATAGAATTAGCCTCTCTTGGGTGTGATACTATGTGCCCACTGATGTACCACATTCACTCATTTGTCCCCCTTCTCAGCTGTATGAGAAAAGCGTTATTAGTTCGTCTTATTTTACAGATGAGAAAAATAATATTCAAAGAAGTTAAGTTACTTTTCCAAGGCTACTCAATATGCATGAGGTTTCAGGAAAATTCAACTCACAACAAATCTCCAAGGCTGTACTTATTTCAATACACTCCAGCGAAGAAAAAAAAAAGGCAGGCAGGAAGGAAAGAAATGTGAAAATTAATGATCAGAAACCTCATTTAAAATGGAGTCAGGGGGCCACAAGGGAGCACTCTCAGCCCTACCACTTGCGATCAACTGCTGACCCAACAGGAGAAGATGTGCCTTTGCATCTCCAACAGGAAGAAGTTTGCTACTTTACTACCAAGCCGGAGGAAGGAAGAATTTCCCCTGGCTCAGCTTAGCAACAGCCCAGCCAATGAGAGACCATCACAAGTCAGCCAATGAAAAGCCACTACACTTGGAACTCTCAGTTTCCTCCAATGGGCTCTTTATTTATAACAGCCCGTCCCAAGGCCCCCATTCTTCTCTATAAAAGAAAGTCCTCTCTTTCCTTCTCCAGGCTTGCGTGTGGTTCGCTATGGATGGCAGGTTCGTAAGTGCAAATCTTTGGTGTTCCCGAATAAACGCCTTTTGCTGGTAACTGGCTATTGCATTGTTTTAGGTCAAAAGAAGGAAAGAAGAGGGGTGGGAGGAAAAGAAGGAGGGGAGAGACAAAGTGAGGACGGAAGGAAGAGAGGGGGAAGGAAGATAAAGAAGGAAGAGAAAGATGTCAGAGAAGGAACCGCTCAGGTTCAGCTGGTGGGAAAGAGGTTCAGACGCGCAGCTAGGAAACACTCTCTGCTCGGGGACAGGCGTTATCATTTTAAAGTTCGGGAGGTGTATAACTCCGGGAGGAAACATGACTCCCCTTCCTACCTTAAAATTAGGGAAAGGGAAATATATGAGATAGGAAATTTTAGGGATAATCAAGGTAACTTTGTGTCACTGCTTTCAAGTGGAACTGCCCAAAAAACGGAGTCTTATTGTGCATATTGAGGGTGAATCACAGGGTATAATTTTTTAAATTATCAGACATCTTCCTCTTTCATGAGCATCACCTTCGTTATCTTCAGCGTCCACCAGAAAGCAAGCATTAGTGGAAAATTAAACCCCCAAATCTTTGAGTTGTTGCAACAAAAACAATAGAAGCGGTCTTTCTTGGGGTCTATTTCACATTCTATTTTGTCCACACACAAACAATTCCTTAATTTTCAACCACTAAAAGACACCAGCATTACATGACTTAGTGCATGAAGTGGCATGCCATGAATAGGTAAGTTAAGCAGTATGGCTAAATAATCTCTGTTTTATATAACACACAGAGTTGAAAGTACCTCTGAAATTCAGTACATCATTGATCAGAGTCTTTTGAGAGCACGGGCTCAAAACCAGCCTGAACAGAGCTATGGATTATGTGCACTACATCGCCATCTAGAGTCAGAAATCCCAAACAGCAGGCAAAGCCACCCTGAAGATCGCGAAATTAGTCTAAATTGCTAAAGGAGGCACATGTTAAGCACACCCTTGAGTGCATATACGAAGGCAAACTACAGAGTTAAATTTTGGTAAGTTGTAAGAAAATGAGTAAATTCTATAATCAAAAACAGTATTCACTTATAGACAACGCGATATTTATTCAGTATCTATCCCCTGCATTGGATGGGTCTCTCTGTTCTATGCTTACTGTCCAACTAATGCAATGTCCTGCTCTTTGGAAGCTGTCTTAAAAGTACCGTGACAAGCTCTGTGTGAATAATCTGGAAACAATGTCCTGGCATGGTTTGGGGATGCAGAGAGCAAAAAGTGCCCTACACCAGACTTCAACTCCAGCATTCTGCATCATAGCAAAGCACTAGCAACTAGGACATTCTGGAGAAACACGTGAGATTTTTTTGAAGGGGGGTAGTAGCATTATTTGAAAATAAAGAGCAAGATTCAGTCATTCTTATTTTTCTTTTTTCAAGCCAAATACCACCAAACTGCATGATTCTGATAAACGGTGATTGCACTGTGGACAGAATTGCTAACAAGATGCGCTTTGATTTCATCACAATAAAATAACTTGCCTAATCTTGATTCCAGGAGCAATTAACCCTTAAATTATCCTACAATAAGCTGCAAAGATGTTTAGCCTAGCAGGAGAAAGGTGTTATTAACACAAGGTCAAAATTGCGATTGAAAAGTGCAGCCTATCTGCATTTTTTAAAGTTAGGATCTTCCGGCTTAATTACATAAGCATTTTCATTTTAATCTGTGTAGAAAAAAATGCCTTTTCTTTAAAAAGTGATGATAGCTAGTAAAAACTAATATAGTGTTGCTGGATGCAAATACCAGAGGAAGTCTGACTGTATAAAAAAAGCAAAGGAAATTACCACTTTACATAGACAATTTTGTATCTTTTAATTTGTGTTACCGAATTAGAGTTTTAATCCATGGAATCTTCATATTTCTTTATTTGTGTCATTTTCTAACATACAGAGTAGTTAGGCAAACACTACCGTCACTAAGAACCAAAAGCATGTAAAGTATTTGAACAAATATGTAAAAATGTATAAAATAATATATGAAAAAATATGTCAGGTATTTATAAATATGTAGAATACATACATAGTAATATGTCGTGAGGTTTTGTTCTTAAAATGAAATGTATCTCTAAATTGTCATTTATTATATTTGATGATTATAAACCCTATTTAATAAAACTAGAACCAGCACAAAGAAAATAAACCATCTATAGACGTCCCACCTACAGATACCCTACACACACAGAGTTAAATATTGAATCATATTACATGCTGTGTTACAATCTACATTGTTCTAAAATTCTGGCTTTTAATTTATGAGTACTCTAGAATACAAGCATTAGGAAAACAATTATGAAATAACATGTTTTTCTAAGGGCAAGAAATTTAAAGCAGGGAATGGTGAAGAAAACTAGAAAATGCTGATCGCTTTTTCATCATTCTATTCAATCTCTTAGTTATATTTATGAATTTCATTCAGTTGGCCCAATAAAGCATAAATGACAAGAATGGAAGTGGAGAAACTTATTTAACAGATATTTAGGACTGATAAGTGGCTGATTGGGTGTGCAGGGAAAGGAACAGGTCTTTTCTTCTTTCTGTTCAGAACTGAGTTTAGTCTTTACCTAATATGTGTGCCTCTTCTTAAGTCTGGCTGCACATCAGAATCAACTGGAGAGTGTCACAAATGGGCCATTCATCACAAACCAGATATATCAAAATATCTGTAGTCCCTGGCAGTCTTTACAAAAGCTTCCTGGGTTAAGATGTAACGAGGACTAATAGGCAGTAATGAACATGGAGTGAGGATTGACAATTACTGGTCTAAATGATGTTTAAACCATGAGGCTAAATGAGATCATCAAGAGATTGATTATTGATTATAGATAGGAAAGAGAGAAGACATCCCAGCATTTAAGGAGGTTGGAGAAATAAGGAAACAGTCACAGGTGCTGAGAAGAAACCACAAAGGTGTTCCAGGAAAACCGGGTCTCAGTAGCCAAACGAAAGATGTCATGCAAGGAGGAGGAGATGGCCACTCAGGGCGAATGACAGGTCAGGAATGTAAGGACTGAGAATTGACCAAGAAATTTAGCAAAGTAGAGGACGCTGGTAACCTCTACAAAAGCAGTCTTAGTAGACTGATGGGGACAACATTTGATCAGAGTATGTTTAATAAACAAAAATGGGAGAAAATGAATATTTTTAAAAATCTCTCAAGGATTCTTGTTATAAATAGAGCAGAGAAATGGGATAGGAACTGAGATGCAGTGTTGAGGAGAAGATATTTTTGATGGGACATGACATCAAACTTGCATGCTGACGAGAAGACTGAAGGACAGTTGTTGAAATAATATCCTTGAGTATATATGGCTTTGGATGGCTCAGCAATAACTCATACACTGGAGGAGGGATGTCAGAGTATAGAGTGTAGATGCACGTAGGTCAGGAGATTGGAGAGGATAAATGGGGAAATGCCTTTTGACTGCTTCTATTTTCTCTGGGGAGGAAGAAACAAGGTCAACATCTTAGAGTGAGGATGACAGTGGTGCTGATAGAGATTTGAGTAGAGAGAAGATATGAAAAAGGCCCCAAACAGAGACCAGCATTAAATGATCTCTGTAAATGGACATTCCGCCACCAGGACTACCATATTTTGCACATAGTAGATGCTCAATTAATATTTAAGACATGAATTTGTTTCTTCATGAAATATTGCTCCAACGTAGTCTACAAAACTTTTAATAATCCAGGTTTTAGCTTAGTATCCACCAAAATTATCAGAATAATGCCTATTTAGACTGTATTACCTGGTTGTACCTGAATGGCAATACATTATTATACACTTAATTTTTATGGAGTAGCAATGAAAGAGTAGCCCCTTCCTCATTCAGTTTTGGTTTTTGTGTTTTTTGAGGCCATTATCCCTAAGTTGCTTAGTGCCACTCTATAAAGCCCCAAATTAATTTTTTTATTTTGGAGATATCAGAAAAAGCCACTCATATCACATATGCAAATAAGCAATGTATTCCTTATTAAATAGTAAGATCTATATAAATGAGTATCTCCCTTTTTTGTTACGTCTGCAGTGAAACTCTGAACCAAATTGATGCCTCAGCTATAACCATTATTAAGCACATGTGGCCAGCAAATTGGGATTCACTTTTCCTCTGAAATCTACTTCCTACTTTAATTCATATTTTTCTAAATTCTAATTTTATTCAAATTTACATTTTGCCATTTTCTTCTAAACCACCATGAATTTATTTATGATACAAAGCAGTGCATAAATAGAGGTAAATTGGTACAGAAACATATAAGGTTGGAGTTGCAAACATGATTTGTCTATAAAATACTGATGTATTACTGTATTTACGTAGTTCTTGGATACTTTTAGATTTATGATTCCATTCCAATGCTTCTCTTAATCCCCGAACTATACAGTTTCACAGCTAATAAACTAAGGTTTGTCTTTGAGTTAGTATCTTGCCTATCACTGCAGCCAGCACGTGATGATATTTTCACTGAATCAAGATATGCAGACCAAATTCTTTACATTACACTGAATCTCTCTGGATCCTCACAAGCAAAAGAGGTTAGAAATTCTGTTCTCCAACTGCAAATGGAATGTAGTTTTCCAAAAAGTTTTCATATTTCAATTTTTTTTCTTTCAATATAAAGGAATAGACAGGCAGCTGTCTCCTGCCAGCACTGACCCATCAGTACAGATTTTCTTCTTTGTATTTCTTTCTTTATATTAATAGCTAGTTTTTCCCCACTTATATATATATATTTTTTTGCGGTATGCGGGCCTCTCACCGCTGCGGCCTCTCCCGCTGCAGAGCACAGGCTCCAGACACGCAGCCTCAGCGGCCATGGCTCACGGGCCCAGCCGCTCCACGGCACGTGGGATCTTCCCGGACCGGGGCACGAACCCGCGTACCCTGCATCGGCAGGCGGACTCCCAACCACTGCGCCACCAGGGAAGCCCCCCAACCTATATTTTAAATGATTTTATATTTCTGGCATTTGCTCTTATTTCTAGTATTTACATTCACATTGTACAAAGAGACCTACAAACGTGCTCCTCATACTGAAAAGGTATTTGCTTATTTTTGCAGAAATTTCTTGAGGAAGGATGAGAGGGCTTAGAAAAGAAAATCTCCCCCAAGTGCAGGTAGATATATAAATACCAATAGAAGACGACAGTGTCCTTTCATTTTTGTTGACATTTAAGGGACTGTAATTCTTTCAGTGACCCCCTAAAGGCTTCCAACCCACGGTTTCATGGGCCTCCATCAAAAGATGTTATCACGTTGTGTCAACTGACAAAAATAGCACTATCACATATAAAATCAGGCCGCACAAATCACACTCAGCCTCAAAGGCACAATAAATCCAGAGCATTTTTAATATTTAAAATTCTAAACAATATTTTCATTCTAGGCTTTTAGCAGATATTTTTAGGGTTACTAGTTCAGCACTTCTTTTCACAGCTCACGCAAAGAGGGCTGTCTTTGTAAATCCCCAGAAGAACAACTGAGAGAGTGATGTCAAGCTGTACCATGGTTGCTAATTCTTAATGTCTTCAGAGAAAGTGCTGCCTTCAGGGTTAGCTCGTGGTCTAGACCATGGAGAATGGTAAATGAAAAGAGTGGGAAATAGGGGACAGAGGAGACAAAAAGGAAAACAAAGCAAACATGAAAACTAGTGTCAGAAGTTTTGAGCTCGAGGGAAGTTAAATTCCTTCCACAGACAGTTGAATAAACCTAGGTGAGACAGTTCCCAAGATGAATCCAAAGTCATGGGGCTAATTTCTGTTAAAACCAGGCCTGTTTTGTAATTCACAGGCCAACCACCTTACACCACAGAGTCATAACAGAAAGAGTTCACTCACTGAAGGGATTAAAAATGAAAATTCAAGTGTTACCATCATTATGATAATTGAAGTTTCATGATATAATTAACATTTTCTCCAAAACGCTGCTGTTGAGTGATAAGTCATTATAAGACTGCATTAAACCGACTGGATTTTTAAATGAAATGAAATTTTATTCCCAGTGAAAAAGTTCTCAATAATGGGGAAACAATTGAGAACTACACCATAAACATCTCCAGGTAAAGCAAGGATACAACATAAAACAATAAATACCAGCCAAGGAAATATCAAGATTATCAGAAACATAAAAATAAAAAAGCAATTCCTAAGGTAGGAAAAATTTTAAGAAAAGTGCACTATAATTAAAATGCTCTGCCATGTGTAATACCTTAATTCCAGCATTCTGTCCTTGTTTAGTTCATTCTGTTACTCATTTCTCTCCATGCTATGAATTTTAGTTTGTGTGTCAAATTCTCACCATGTCTAACAAAGAATCATATAGAAAGGAAAGGAAAGCAAAAGTGCCCCACGCGCCAATATCATAATGCGATGACATGTAAAATGTTTATGTAAACTTTCAAAAGGTTGAAGTGTAAGAAATTTTTAGTCACAAGAGGCTTTCTTTAAACTTATTCACTTTAGAAAATGTATGACAACAAAAGCTCAAAAATGAAAATTAAGTAATAAATGAACAGTGTTGCATTGTGAAAAAACATGATTGCCCATGAAAATGAAAATCTGTAATGAAAATCCAATACTGCACTGACTTGAATAAAGCTAGCAGTCACCTCAACTTCACAATAAAGGAATCTCATAAAATGATGAAATGGCACTATATTGTACAATAGTTTTTAGCTATTCATATGCAATAACAATTTTCTGGAAGCTAAGATATTTATATTCCTTGACATTATTAATAATAACAGTGAAAGGGTTTAGCTCATGTTTAGCATATATATTCCCCTTTCTAAAAAGAAAATAAAGGATTTCACATAGGCACAGTTTCCTCTGTATAACAAACAATTATTGAGTACACAATGATAAGATATAATAATATATAGATGTGATTTGGTTCCTGCCATAAAATCTTTGGCATAGAGAAAGCACTTAAAACGGTACCTACTGTTAGGCTTTCTCATCACCTTCACTGCATTTCATTAGAATAATGAGAATAAAGGAAATTATACCATCATCGCACATGACACGAATTCTCTCGTATGGAAACTAGACATCATCACATTTTACTACTGATATGCTGATCCTCAAAGTAACCCAGGAAGTTAATTCTATGTATTCTTTAAATAGAAGGATCAAAATAAGTTCAACTTAATTAGAGTCCTGAAGAATCCAGTGATAAACAGACAACACAAATTAGTAAACTAAGAGTGCTTTGCCCATTTTATTCTACTCCTTCCTTGTGGATTCCTTCATTGACTTCCACAGTTTTTTGTTTTGTTTTGTTTTGTTTTGTTTTTTGCGGTACGCGGGCCTCTCACTGCTGTAGCCTCTCCCGTTGCGGAGCAACAGGCTCCGGAGGCGCAGGCTCAGCAGCCATGGCTCACGGGCCCAGCCGCTCCGCGGCATGTGGGATCCTCCCGGACTGGGGCATATATATATTTAAATATTTCTCGTTCATCAATTTTTGACAATATCAGTCAACTTTCACTCTGTAAGGTGAGAATATTAGCACCCTCACCATACTTTCCACCATCCATACAACTCCTTCTCACATCTGCTCGCTGCAGAGTTGGACTTTCAGACTTTCAGAGCTGAAAACATGGGATATTTTGTTCTTTAACCATGATCAAGCTTTCTGTGCTTGCTTTATAGGTGGATTCTAAAAGTTGAAAGGCCAATAAACAGCATTACATTATTATGACTGTATGAATATTCACTCTTCAGGTCATTTAGTATGTGAGGATGCCATTTCCTTTTCTACATTCCAATGTCATGACCCTGGGACACTTGAAAGACAAAGTTCCTAGTGAAAATGTCAAATGAATTATTGTTTTTCTATCCACCATCAGGGAGTTATTACTGTGACACGTTTTAGTTTGCTTTGTACTTGGACCACAGCTTTTGGTTTGCCATTTATTTTTTCCTGGAGTTTTGTGTTGCTCTAATTTTTCTGACCCTCAGTCATATCATTTCTTGAGTGGAATTCTCTGTCCTCTATCCCTGGAGGCCCCATCTTCTTGCTCCAATCTGGAATCCAGTTACTGCTATGTGCAATCATTCTGGAAACCACCTCACTAACTCATCTGTGATGAATCCATTCTTTCCTAGATCCCAGGCCCACATCTTGATTTATATCTCATTTTGCTGGAGTACTTAATTAACATTCTAAGCCAAAGCATGGGGGGAATAAATGTATTGAATACTCAGATGTCTGAAATTACGTTTTCTCTGGCCTCACACTTGATTGATAATTTATCTCCATTCGGAATCTGGGTTCCAAAGAATTTCTCCTCAGAATTTTGAAGGTATTCCTCTGTTATCTTCTAGTACTGCGTTTTGGGGGTAAAAGTGTGCTATCAGTCTGATTCTAATTTCTCCAGGTAAGCTGATTTGTTTTGTTTGTTTTTTCTTCCTAAGATTTTAGAAACTTCTCTTTATCCTTGTTATTCTAAAAACCTTGAGGACATGCTTAGTCGGGGCTTACATTCACTTTCTTCATTCTTTAGACTCTCAGTATGAAGATTTGAATCCATCTCCGGCACTAAGAAATCATTGTTATTTCTAATGCCTTTGTGAATGTGCTCTCATCCATGTTCTCTTCCCTATCATTTTGGAATTCTTATAGTCAGATGTTCTGCACTTCCTGATCATCAATGTCTCTGAGGAGAGACACCTAAATGGCCCTGGAGGCCTATTTCCTCTGCCTTGATAGCTTTGCAGAGAACAGGCTCAGGACGTCAGAGTTAGTTCCGCAGAGAAACAGGATGACAACAGCCAGTGGGCTCCTGAGGACCCTCGTTCCTAGCAAGACCCCTTACATGACCAGGGAGATCCCCCCGTTACAAAGTCACCCAGATGTCCCCTTGCTGCACCCATAAATGCATGGGGTGTTAGGGGACAGCCCCTCTCGCCAGACTCCTGATGATCATAATGCAGACCACCTACACCTGGCCCAGGTGTGGACAATGAGAGGTAGGGGGATGCACACTCACATGGTAAAATTCCCTTCAATAAATTCCATTCCACATCTGCACTGCACAACGGTCTGATAGTTTCATTTTTTATCTTGTTGCCCTACATTCTGGGAAATTACTCAAATTTAATTTTTTAAATTTCTTTGAACTGAAGTTCTTGAATTATTCATGTTCCATACCATTCTGTCCTTTTTACAGTCGTTGTGGTACCTTCTTACATCTCTCTGGATATGTTAGTGAAAGAAATGTTTAAGTCGGTTTGTTTTATTTGAGCTGTCTTTCATTCTCTATATTATTTCCATATCCCCGGTATCAGCTCTGTTGTTCATTTCTCTTCAGTTTTCTCTTTCATGTTCTTGGTTTCCCTAGTGTGCTTGATGATCCTTGAGGTCTGACGTGGATTTCCTCTGCTGATTTGTAAGTAGGTCTGTTTCCACTTGAGCTCTTTCTCCTGAGAGAGGATTCGAACGGGAGCTCTGATTCCCAAGCTGTAGATCTGTCACACGTTTTTCTTAAGAATAAGCAGGTTAGCAACAACATAGGAGAATGGGCCTAACAGTAGTATAGCCAACATACAAACTCATGGTATGACTGGCCGGCCAGGCATAACCCAAAGGCCCCCATGCACAAGTGGACTACACCGGGGGCTAAGAAACTGGAGGCAAAGCCATTCAGCTGGAGGATGCTGCTCTAGGGATGCTTTCTGCTCACAAAGGCATCAAGCGCTTGTACCCGGCATCCACCCAGAGGGGGAGCCTGTTCTAATTTATTCAAAGATGTCCTAAAGACTAGCCATGGACCTACAGTCTTGCTGGAGTCTCAGGGGAATAAATGACAGAGAGGGGAACTAAAGGCTCAAATCCTAAATGCAGCTAAAAGATAAAGTGGGTCCCTAATCAGACTGAGTGAATTTATATCAACTATTTCTTCTCTTTATTTTGCATATGAATAATATCTTTTCTTTCCCATGTAAAATGAGATCTCAGAATTTTAAAAGAGACATTCACAAAACCTGAGGAATTGGGTCAATTCTTTTTTAGACATCTTCAGTTTGCGACAGCACCATGAAAATTGAAATCTGCTCTTCCATCTCTTCTCTGGCACTAAAACAATGAGGCTCACAGAGTGATTTTATTCTATAAAATTCTCAATTTTTAAATCTTTAAAAAAAAAAAAGAGACCTTTTTGGCCACATCACACACATTTTTGAAAATTACAAACTGAAATCTACAAAGTAAATGGGAAGTTTAATTAGCCACTATACTTTCCTCTTCTTAACAATCTTAAAAACCTATTTGCTGAGCATGTATTAATAATCTGCAAGTAATGAATTAATTCTCATATCAGTGGGATGTCCACAAAACTTCCTTTATATAACTCCCAAAGTATTAACTTACCACAGCATGGCAAGGCAAAGAGAGCTCTCTGCTTCCCTGCTCAGCAGCCTTGACCTCTGGAGCCGTCCATAAAACCCTGCAGGGAGCTGTGTAGGAGGAGATTGTACACAGCATGGAAGAATTATCGTCCAGGTACCTCGTAACCTGGAGGCTGGACTTGAGGGCATGTCTCCACAGCTCTCCAAGACCAGTCTTCAGCTTGACAAAAAAAAGATAAATTCATAACTTTGCAAACTAAGAAAATGGTGGAAAAACAAGTATACAGACATGAACTCTTTTTTTCGAAAAATAATGCAGTTTGTCCGTAACGATTTTTTTTTTTTTTTTTTTTTTG
>NW_006787829.1:1488034-1507606 GCF_000442215.2 Lipotes vexillifer
CTGCGCGTCCGGAGCCTGTGCTCTGCAACGGGAGAGGCCACAACAGTGAGAGGCCCGCGTACCACAAAATAAATAAATAAATAAATAAAGAATGGAACCTTATTCTATTGCCAATATTAAGGGGTGACTATAATTCTCTTGTAAATGGCTCTTTTATTTTTTAGTGTCACATTCAACGTTGTGCAGGCATTGTGCTGGTTTCTCTTACGTAGCTCTTTCTGTAATACCCACATGATTTGACCTAGAATTCAGCCACATTTATGGTATATTGAGGTAATTCATGACGATTTTTTTTTTTTTTGCCTTCGCGGGCCTCTCACTGTTGTGGCCTCTCCCGTTGCGGAGCACAGGCTCACGGGCAGGCTCGCGGCCATGGCTCACGGGCCCAGCCGCTCCGCGGCATGTGGGATCTATCCCGGACCGGGGCACGAACCCACGTCTTCTGCATCGGCAGGTGGACTCTCAACCACTGCGCCACCAGGGAAGCCCATCTCTGTAACTATTTTGACACAACTTGAGATTTGAAAAAAATCAGGAACCAATAAAGCTTAAAAGGACTGTGTTCAATCATTTCTCATAAAAGGCAAAGTACTGAAATCAGACGTCACTAAAAGAATATGCTCTTAAAGCACAACACTGGTCCACACACACCCAGCCATGCACAAGCACACACACGGAGGGATCTTTATTAGCATTCTATAATGTCAAAGATGGGGGCATGAAACTGGCTTCCTGACATAAAAGACGTTCTATGTGCTTCAAAAGATGTGTCTCAGGTTTATGGTAAGAGAAAAATACATTTAGGCATGGAGGAAATGTAAAAGAGTCACATGTGTAAGTGTGTGGGTCAGTGACTTGAAAATAACAGCCAATTTGACAAGAGAGAGAAGAGGAAAAACAGGAAATTACTGGGCTTAGAACACAAGGCAGAAAATGTAAAATGTTAGAAGCATTTAAAAATCAATGTGGAAAAATAAACAAGGTGCAGGTATTAAGAAAAAACAGTCACTCTAAAAAGCCTCTAAACAAATAAATTAAAAACAAAAAACTTCACAAATACTGTTCAATCTTATAAACATATAGGTCTCTACCTATATGTAATTTGATTTCCTATAGAGTACTAAATGCAACCTGAAACAGTGGAGTAGTTTTTCTATCCATCTAGTCCTTTTAAAAACATGAAAAACTAACCCTAAGAAGCGGTTCTCTTTTTCTTTTTTTTGACCCATAATTGACCAATATAAAAATCTTGCACTGTCCTCAATATGCTTTGAAATATCAAATAAAATTAATCTTGCTTTTTAATCCACATAAATAATAATAATAATAGAAGATAAAATTCTCATTTGGACTTTGGCAGATATTTACTTCAAACCCCATAATATCCAGGGGTTCCGTAAGCCTCCTGGATTTTCAGTCACAGATGATATAGAAGACGGAGCACCTGATAACTTAAAGGCCATCCTGCCTAACACACATATAGTTATGGCAGCAACTTGAAAAGAGATTTTTAAAAATTGTGTATTGGTTTCCTAGGGCCACCACAACAAAGCACCACAAACGGTGGCTTAAACAACAGAAATGTCAAAGTTTTGGAGGCTAGAAGTCCAAATCAAGGTATTGCAGGGTTGGTTCCTTCTGAGGGATGTGAGGACAGGAGCCGTTCCAGGCTGTCTTCATGTTCACATGGCATTGTGTCCCTGCATGTGTGCCTGTGTCTAAAACTCCCCGTCTTATGATGACACCATACTGAATTAGGGGCCCACTCCACTCCACGATGACCTCATCTTAACTAATTATATTTGCAATGACCCTTTTCCCAAATAAGGTCAATTTTTGAGGTATTGGGAGGTTAGAACTTCCACATATAATTTTTGAGGGGGACACATTTCAGCCCATAACAAAAATTTTTTACAGTAGTTCCATAACAGATCGATAAATGATATTTCTTTCAAATTTAAAAAATTAGGTTAAATATTTTCATAACGTAATTCTTTTAAGATACATATTCTTAAGCTTTCTGGGTTAGAATGAGAAAGAACCATAAATAAAGAATATAGAAGATAGAAGATAATTCTTATCTAACCATCCAAGGGAGTCTCTCCTTTACTCCTTGAAGAAAGCTACTCTGGTAAAATCAAAAAGCCCAATTTCGCAGTTTATTATTCCCAGAATATTAGAACTCTGGCTTCAAATTTCTCCAAAAGAAATATCTATTTCCTTAATATCAGGAAATCTGAACATGATGTGTATGTTCCAGAATTAAATTATTCCTGTGCTAAGAAATGCATTGTGCATCCTTGCTAGCTCTTGAGCTGGTAGGATCCTTTGGTTTTACAGATCTATCACCCTGGTTATCTCGGGGCACAGTTTATGAGTTAGATGTCCTGAGAACACAATCCCAGTGCAAGTCTCCCTGCGGTGGCAAATCACTGTACCTCTCCACAACCTGGGAAACGGCTGCTCAAAGAGTCACTGGTCCCTCGGCTATAGAATAAATCCTGCACTTCAGAGGTCTGTGTATTGTTTGCAGAGCCGGAGCAGAAGCAGGTTTCTAAGGGTAAAAAAGGACCGCCGCCCTCCTGTGATGTACAGATCCGGTACCCCAAATGACACTAGCTATTATATGCACTTGCGGGCTGCCACAAGTTTATGGGGAAATTTTTGCATAAAAATTGGACTTCAGCAGTCAGTGACATAGCCCCCCAAACTTACAATATAATGACTGTCATGATTCATTCATTCTACAAACCTTTACTGAGCACTGCGAATTCAAAGTACAATAAGGAGGGGGGCACTCGTGGGTCATGTGCACCTAATCTTAAAGATAGCTCTGTTCGGCCCCGTGGGATTGCAAGGGAATCTGGCCAAAGAATCCCTCTCTTCCCTGCAGCTCTGTTTTAAATAAAAAGTACCGATTCAGAAAAATAGTAATCCTTTTTGTCAACAGCCTGCCTCTTGTTAAACTTCCACTGAACAAAATACTCAAGGGCAAAATCTGTCGCGGAGATAATAAGAGCACAGGACCGGTGCAGCAGCAGGTGTTAAATGAATGGAAGCATGACAGGGTTACCTATGGCTCCCAATTTTCCAGGGAGGGTTTTTCTGCCTGGTTAGGCAAGAAAATAAAGGCAAAGATGGAAGGACACGTCTTGCCAAGTTTAAAACTGTCTCAGAATATATTTCTTCAAGATTTGCAACAGAGTTCAAAGCGTTTAGTTTCTAAGGTTCTGTTTTTTGTTTTTTGTTTTTTTTCCCACTGAGAGATTACAATATTTTGTGGAAAATGAACCCTGGAAACAACAAGATATGTGGATGGATGTTTTCCGTAAAATATTTTATACATTGAATCAGACACCTAATCCATTAAATCTTAAAATGGCAAGAATACTGTGTGTTTAATTAATCAAGGAGACCCTTGGGCTCAGGTGGCTCGAATGTCGGGGTGGCCTGTGTAAGGAAACAAAAACCTAAGCCTGTAAATGGCTCAAGGTCGCAAAATCAAAATGCAAAGGACACCTAATCACAGCCAGCCAGCTAAGCTTTAAGCTCCAGCCGGTCAACAACTTCATTACTTTGTTTCTGCATTTTCTCTACAGAAGTCTTTCCCCTGGCTCCTGTCCGCTTTTGCACGGCCTTATTCCAATCTATCTGTGCTCAGTTAAACTCTTAAAATCTTGAATACACCTCAGTTTATCTTGTAACATGCACTGGCTTTCTATTGCCACCCTAATTGCCACAAATTCAGTGGCGTAAAACAGCATCCGGTTTTATCTCCCAGTTTCACCAGCAATAATTCCTGGTCCAGCACGGTCCTCTGCTGGAGTCTCTCAAGGCCAAAGTCAAGGTGTGGTCAGGGTTGTGTTCTCTCTGCGGCTCTGGGGAAGATCTTAAAGATTTTAAGAGTTGATTTGAGCTGATGCAGGGTGTTGGCAGAATTTAGTTTCTAGAGGCTCTAGCGCTAAGTTCTTCGTTTCATGGCTGGCTGTCTACCAGGAGTCTCTCCTACATCCCTTGACGTGCTGCTCCCTCATTTTTAAAGCAGCAACGGCGGGGTCCAGTACTTTCCATACTTCAAATTTCCCCTCCACATCTTACCACCCTCTCCTTCTGCTACATCCATCGTTTGATTCCAGGAAGAGAAAACACTGTGCTTTTAGGAGGTCGTGGGATTAGATTGGGCCCACCCAAACAATCCAAGAAAATTTCCCTATTTTAAGGTCCATAAACTTTATTGTACCTGTAAAGTCCCTTTTGCCATGTAACATAACATATTCATATGTTCTGGACATTAGGTTGTAGACATCTTTGACAAACCATTCTGCTTACGACAAACATAGTTATTGGGGCAAGCTGGTAAGTGAAATTTCTTTCAGACTTGAAAAATTAGGTATAAAAATATTTCCATAATACAATATTTTTCAGATACATAGTCTCAAGCATTCTAGGTCTTGAGAAAAAGAAAAAAAAAAACATAAGTAAAGCCAACAATCTTGCTTTGGGAACATTTTCACTCACTAAACTCAAAAAATTTCTCATGAGCTGTCTATACAAATGATTAGCCTCCAATGAAGGATGAAGAACGTACCATGAGCCACATTCTTGAAGCTGATAGGGTTTCAGTCATCCATCATGACCCCATGACCTGGTCACATGATAGGTTAGTTCATACTGATTAATGTGAGAATGGACTCATGCCATTTTTCTTGGTAACCTAAGCAAATGTTAAAAGCAGCCGAACTAGCTTCCATTAATTAAAGGTTTATCCACAGGAAAATAGTGGATGGTAGCAATGCTGTGATTAGGTTTTATTCTACAGATTGGACATTCACTGACAGCAAGTGAAAGCAAGATTCTCTGTCCTGATATTAGTTTTTCCACCTCTGGGCTTAGCATGTGATGCTATTATGGAAGGATCTATTTCCAGACGGTTGAAACGCCAGGCATGACATAATCAAGTGACATGTAACAATGTGTTACCTCACTGCTAGTAAGTGTGGTATTGGCAGTAAATTACCAGCACCCCATGGGTTACAAACGTGTGTGTTTGTGGGGGTTACCTGAGGCCATAAGAATAGGCTTAAATATATTAGCGTACTGTCAGGAAATTCATTAACCTTTTCGTTTTCAGATAGAACTGTGTGAAGCATTCCTACCTATTAGAAACCATGGGAACAAATATAAATTGGATTCCTTGGATATTTAGGTTTCTAGTTTTTTGTCATATTGAAAAATAAGGAGCACCACAGGATGTCCAATACCCACCTCTCTCCACTTGATGCAGAAGGCATTTTGATCCATAATTAAATTTGTACTCTTTCTTGCTAAGAGAATTGAAATATCCTACAGTGTTTTATAAGAAGTTTTGACATCTTTCCATTTAGAGCCATGTTTCGACAGTTCCCAATCTTCCCTCTAAAAGGGCATGAAAAACACATCACACACTAATGGAGGCCCTGCCTGATTAGGCAAAAATCAGATCTTTCAGCCAAACTAGAGCTTATAATAACTCTAGATGTATAACGAAACAAAGTGGAACTACCCCCACAATAATACAGTAAGGAAACACAATTTGTCCTGCTGTAAATATTTCTCATTATGAAAGTTGCTTCCTCCTCTGCCTTCTCCTTCACTAAACAAAATAGTCTGAGCTCTCGGAGCATCAAGATCCGAGGGTTACCTGAGTATATGCATTCACAAACCTAACAAGAAAATGCTTCCATATGAGGGCGACCTGAAATACCCAGTAAGTTCCATCACCCAGTGTGAAGACACTTCTGCTTCTGCTAGAGAGAATGCAGAAACGTGGAGTTTAGATATTTGAAATCTTCTGGTACCATCGGTGAAATCATCCTTGCCTACTTTGATGAACGAATTAATTCCTATTACTTTGTCCATTTCATTCTCTTAATCTTTCAAGAAACACTTTACCAAGAGGCTACAACACACCAAGCACCGTGGTTAGCGGCAGGAGAGAAAACGGTTGCAAATCCAATCCAGTCTTTGCCCTTGGGAATCTTATAGTTTGTTAGAGAAGAAAGATAATAATCAAATAATCACACTGAAAGGCAAGTGCAAATTAGCATATGTGTCATAAGGAAAAGAGCACATAATGGCGGATCAGGGAGGTGGCTTTTCTAAGGATGTGACCTTTTCGATCCTGAGATCTGAAGAATGAGTAGGAGTTAATTCAGCAAGGCAGAGCCGAGGCAACCAAGAGAGCCTTCCAGGCAGACCCTGAGGTTCTGGGAGGGGTGTGCGTGTGCATGTGCTGCTTTGAAGAAGGAAGAAAGAGATATCATAAAACTTTAGAAAGCGGGGACCACGGAATTTCAGTTTGTTTCAGGAATGGTTCATCGAAGACGCAACCTAAAAGAGAAAGGAATTATCTTTGTAGTTTGAGAGATTTTGATTGAGCAATTTACGTTTATCAACATGCCTGGGCACTAAGTTCATGTGAGGACTGACAAAAAAGAGAGAAGGAGTGGTTGTGGGGACTAAAGTCACACGAGGGTCAAAGGGGAAACTTTCAGACATTCAAGGTTTCTCACAGCTTCCCTTCTGGGTCCAGGGGGATTCGGAGTCCCAACATTTGACCGTACCTTGTTTTTTTGGCTTTTGGGTTTTTTTAATGAAGTCTAGTTGACTTACAAAATTATGTTTCAGTTGTACAATATAGTGATTCAATATTTTTATACTTTACGCACCATGCAAAGCTATAATATAATTGACTATATTCCTTGTGCTGTACATTACATCCCTGTGGCTCATTTATTATATAACTGATAGTTTGTACCTCTTGATCTGTTTCACCTATTTCACCCGCCTCCCACACTCTCCCAAGCACTAGTTTATTCTCTGTATCTGTGTTGTTCCGTTTTTCTC
The DNA here is from genome assembly GCF_000442215.2 of Lipotes vexillifer. NCBI lineage: Eukaryota > Metazoa > Chordata > Mammalia > Artiodactyla > Lipotidae > Lipotes > Lipotes vexillifer. The sequence continues at coordinate 1,494,920 of NW_006787829.1, forward strand.
CCGGGATTCCTGATCTACACCACTGGTCAACAGCAGTCTTAACCTCTTTGCTGCTGACTGCCATCAGGGCTTCTTATGACCTTTCCTTTGCAGTTGAATTCCAATTACTTGTTGAGTGAGTGGTTGCACAAAAGCATTAAAGCTGCTGCAGAAAACAGAGCAATGAGGATAGAGAGGGACTTTTTTTTTTTTTTTAACTAGCGCTTTTTTATACAATTCATTCTACCTTTCCATCCATGTAAGAAATAGCTCATCTATTCCACAGCAATTAGTTGGAGCAAAAGGAAAGTCATTTTGCATATTTATGGCCGTATGAGATTATTTTTGCCTTGAGGAGATAAAATCAGATCTCTGTTTTGCACTCAGGAAGATTAAAATATTTTCCTGCTTTTTTGTGAGTAAAAGAGGCCTCTTAGAATTCATGAGGCCTCTGTGCCTTTGGGCCTTTGCAATCACCTCCTGTTAACATTCTTCAACAACCTCAGAGGCAGGGTCAGTATTGCTTTCATTATTTTACACGAAGAGGTCTGTTCACACGGTCCTTCAACCTACAACCAATCAATTAATTTAAAAGAAAAAAAACCTCTCCATCTCTGGGATGAGGTCCAAGCCCTGAGATATCTTGTGGGCTGAGAACTAGAAAGTTTAAACCAAAATACTGATTTAAGCTTATAATCCATTGATTTCATTCAGCCGGGAGCCTGGATGGGAAACAATCTCGTTGGTTGTGATGACTTGAGAAAGAAATAAACAAAGTTAATTACATTTTCACCACAAGGTACTCATCAGGTACCTCCTGCTGGTGCCTGAGGGCGAGCTGTGTGTGGTTCAGGTGCGAAGATGGGGTGGGTCCATTTCTTCCTCCTAGCAGGCACTTTTGCAAATCTTAGAATTCATTTTTTTGTAGAGCTTTGTGAATGTATATCCAATTCCAACTTAAATTGATGTTACAGATCTGATCTCACATTCCTTTAGCTTATCTCAGCCCCATTTTACCAGATCTTAAATTTCTTTTTTTTATGATTTTATTTATTTATTTTGAATTTTTAAATTTTATTTTATTTACTTTTTTATACAGCAAGTTTTCATTAGTTATCCATTTTATACATATTAGTGTATATATGTCAATCCCAATCTCCCAGAGAGGGACATTAACATAAGATTACCAGTAAGCCTTGGACATTGCCTTTTAACCAAGATCCTTTTTGAACTGGGATACTGATTTACCCAAAATGGCACAAATAGGGGTATAAAGTTAAAGAATCTCACTTTTACAATCAAACTCCTTAAAGCAACAGAGAAGGAAAATGAGAGTTAGGAATAGAAAAAAGGGGAAAAGAGATGAGAAGGAGATGGCCATCAACTGCTCCCAGCATTAATGGTTTTGATCTGAAGTTCTTGAGAAAGACATCGGCTTTACGATGCCATTTGCTTCTGGAGAACCCCAAGAGATTCTCAGCATTTGAGCTTACATTGGCATGGATGTCTGGGAGGTGGGTGTATGCTGCCTTTTTGACAGAGACATGAATTCAAGGGCAGTTCCTAGGAGTTTCACTGCAGTGTTTTTCATTAAGAGTTTAAGAGCAACCCTCATTGGTCTCATTTTTAGTAGAAGAGGTCTTCAAGCTGAACATCACGCAGTGCTGCACATGGTTTATCTTTGGGTAAAGCCAGGTGGGCTTCATGGAAATAAGCTTGTCCTTAAGGTTCTACAACATTTGGCTGCAGTGGCCTGTGAACAAGCACAGTCAAGGATGGAGGTGATATCCCCATATGCATAGGCATCCAACCACATGGGGATACTAAATTCCTGGGACAATGGGCCTAATAGCCAAAGGAGCTAAGAGTAAAAGCTTTGACCACAGCAACAGAGAGTTTTGCAAGTTTCCCTTTTAATGGGTCATTCATTGCTCCTGATTTCCCTAAGGACTGGTGGTAGTAGGACCAATGAGGCTTCCAGGAGACAGGCAAAGCCTTAGGGTCTTCTAATTACTGTTCTGGTTACATGGCTGTAGATGAGTATTACTCCAGTGGGAAACAGAATCTCTAAGTCGCTTTGCTACTGTCAGAAAAGTTACTGTATGGAAAGGAAATGATTCCGGGTAACCAGAAAATAGACAATATTCTGTGATTAAGAATGTATTCGTAATCACATTTGGAGCAACTGAATGAAATCCATTTGCAGATGGATTTGATATTAATAGATTTGTTTTAAATGGTCTAAAAGTTTGGGCTCATGGCCTTGGCCCACGTGCACAGTTTTCAAAACAATTTGGGGTTTGACAGCTGGAACGTGCACCAAAGACGTGTCATCTCACTGAGATTTCCCTGTTAATACTGATTTAGGATATTTTTAAATTTTCTTTTCTCCGGACAGTTATAGCTCATTTTTGAGACACTCTATTTCAGAATCCCAGTGCAGACCAAATAATCTCGGTGCCACCAGATGTCATCTGGGTGAAGCAAACAATCTGATCTTTACGAATGTGCTATTTCGGAATCGGGTGCTGGATTCTGGAACTGGCTGAAGGCCTGAGCCAACAGTCAGGAGTGCATCTTGGCTTTGAATTTTGGACATGGTGGGCAGCCTGGCTGTGTTCACACAGCTTGTTCAGTATATTAATGTGTTAAAAGGTGAACCTTTGCTTCTTGAAACTGCTTTTGTATGAGGGCTTGTTCAACTGGGGTAGACCAGCTACAGTTGAGAAGTGCGTCTTCATCCAAAGCAAACTGAAATCTTGAACCACGCCAAAAGCATTTCTGTATAGACAGTTGCTCTCTTTTCTCTAGCTAACTGGCAGGCCTTAGTAAGGGCTACAGTTTTGGCAACTTGTACGGATTTCATGTCACGGAGAGGGTTGGATTTGAACAAGTCTTAGGGGGTTCTGACTGCATATCCAGGCTGATAGCTTCCTTGTTCTGTTCTCAAACAGGACTCGCCCACAAGTAATTCACAATCAGCGTTGTCGAAAGGGGGTTCAAGGAGGTCAGACAAAACCAAAGGAAACTCCCAAGTAAATTCGTAGCAATCATGAGTTTCTTGCTCCTTCTGCGAGAAGAGTGGCAGGTTTTAGGGTGTTTCAGCAATGGCAGAAATACATGCAGGTAAGAGACAAAGGATTACAAAGGAAGTCAGTCTAGAAACCGAAAAAGGCCCTGGGTTTTCAATCAAAAGGCAGCTCTGAATGGTGCGAGGGGCCAGGGGTTAAGTGGAGATCCTAAGACTAAGTCAGCAGGACCCTCTGTTGACCTTGAGCTGCTGCCACTGTGTGCAAACAAGAAGGGCAGGCTTTTGTCATGAAATCAGTGTGAAGCCATAATAGCCATGGGTCTCAGATATCCATTGTCTTGTTAAGGTAGAATCCGCAAAACTTGTCTCAATGTACAAATAGAAAGAAAGATTTATGATCACTGGAGAGTCCTTTAAGCTGTAAAAATCATTCTTTAGTGAGCCTCTGTAAGGCAGGGGCTCAGGGGTGTCAGCTTTCATTAGCTTCTAGGAAGGAGCAGCTGGTCCAGAAAAGTCAGGAATCCAATGTCTACAGTACCCTATGGGACCAAGGTAATCCTCTAAATCGTCTCTTGTTAACTGGCCAGGAAAGTCATGGATAGGTTCCAGTCTTTAAGGGGAAAGGGACTCCTAGTTTGTGTTTGATGTCATGGCCAAGAAAATACACTGGGTTCTGGTAAAATTGGAGTCTGTCCTTAGAGACTTTGCGTCCCTGTACACTAATAGTGTCAGCAAGTGGAAGAAATCAATTCTGCAAGACTCTCAATCTGGAGAACAAGCAGAAGGCGATCCGTATATTGCATAAAAGTGTAGAGTCCTCAGGGAACTGGACGTCTCTAATGATTCAGGTATAGTTGAGTATTTGCAAGAAGTAAGAGGATGCTCCCGTAAACCCTTGGGCAGAACTGTCCATATGTATTATTGATTTTCCCAAGTGAATGCAAATAGTAGATACACTGAGTCTGAAAGGAAGGATATACTAAAGAACGCTGAGCGTAGTTCTATGGCTGTGGAGGAGTAAGCAGCAGTCTCCAGGACTGAGGATAGGATGCTGTTAGCAGTGAAGACACCCAGAGAAGCAGGGAAGTAAAACCTCACTAACGGCCCTTAAATCTTGTACAGAGTGGCACCCATGCCCATTTGTCTCTGTGATGGAAAGAACAGGGGTATTACAAGGGCCAGTACAGGGATAATAAGCCCTTCCTGGAGGCACATGGATATAATGGGCCATCGTCCTGCAATAGACTCCTTTTTTTCCATAGGTATCAGGCAGTTTCAGCAAAAACATAGCTAGATTTATTGAAATATTTACAGTTTCCGCTTCCTTTATGTGTCCTGCATCTGAACCATTTTTGGTCAAGGACACATTCAAAGTCTGGGATGTCCCAAATGAGCCTATCTACGAAACAGAAACAGACTCACAGACATAGAGAAGAGACTTGTGGTTGCCAAGGGGGAGGGGTTTGGGGGAGAGATAGATGGGGAGGTTGGGATTAACAGATGCAAACTATTATACAGAGAACGGATAAACAGCAAGGTCCTACTGTACAACACAGGGAGCTATATTCAATATCCTATGATAAAACATAATGGAAAAGAATATTTTTAAAAGAATGTATAAGTTAATTAATTAATTAATTAAATTTTTAAAAAAAGAAACAAAGTCTGGGATGTCCACGCAAGAGGCATCAGGGGGTGGTAATCAAGCTATGCCATTTCCAGGTTGTAAGCCAGGGACTCTTCTGCTTCTAGAGTTCCAGAAATGCTCCATCTGGTGCACATGTAGTAAGAGAACCCCATTCACAAGTAAATCTCATCACAACAGACTCACCACCCGGCTTCTATGGCTCCAGAGCACCAGCATCCCTGTGGATGGTACTGACCCATTTCTATGGGTCTGCGGAGGAGGACCACCACTGGCCTTGGTGCTGCCGGGCCCCTACTGCCAGTGAGTCAACGTCTTCCTGAACCCCTGGCCCTCTTGGGGGTCTCCTGGCCTTACCTAAAACATCCGTGACTGCTGTCCACTCCCCCTCAGCCTCCTTAGCCCTTCCTCTGCTGTCTGCCAGGGTAACTCAGGCATTTCCCCTTCCTTGGGGACTGGCCATGACTTTTTTCCAGGATTCTAAGAGGTATTCTAGCAATAAATTCATCCCATGGCATGGGTTCCTTGCCAGGGTGTTAAATGCCAAGGCTTGAGAATGTGCCCTTAAGTCAATGATTCTTGCTCGTTCAACGTTACATTCGAGCCCCCTGATCAAACAGCCTCAGGATCCAAGCCCAGGCTGCTCCCCTGGCTTCTGCAATGCCACCAGCTGAACTCGTTCTTACAGCTCCCGTGGTGTAGAGTCTCCTGTCTCCCTTTTCAGACTCTGTACATCTCCAGCTGGTCATGCTGTGATTTACGTTAGCCACTGGCCAGACACTGATTTAAAATACAAATTTCCTATTAATAGAAAATTTGAGGTATAGTAAGGCTAACATATCAGGAAATGATTTGCCATTGAAAAGACAGCTTATTACTCATATTGTCAAGAGGAGGGGACATGCCCTGACATTGGGGGTGATGGGGAAGTGCACACGGGGAAGCTCTAGGGTCGCTCATGCGGCAGAGGAGAGGGAGGGATTGTGGGCAAGAGCTTTTATTGTGGTTTCTCCAGGAAGGCACAAGCAGAGCTGCTTTGAATCATTTCAGGGGGCTCTGGGGCTGAGGGGTTGTCCCTAGTTGTCTGGTACCTGGCCCTGGGGTAATTAGGGCAGGTGGGTAGTGTGACCCTGAGCGAAAGAGCCCCATAGAGAAGGTGATGGCGACTGTGGTGCTGGACTGCTCGGTTTGTATGAGAAAAGGACTCCTCCTAAGGGGTAGAGAGGGGGAAGATGAGGGAGGCTGGAAGCCAAGGCAGGTGACCAGAAGAAGGTGTATTTAACTTATGCATGTAGAGCACATGCTAAAGCATCAAGGTTACGGAAGTCAGAAGCGTGGCTCACACAGGCACTCGTGAGAGGCGGTAAGGACAGCTCCTAAGGTAGACACTTATTTCCTTACGGGGAGAGCCATCTGCAGCATCTCCCCACAGGTCTTAACAGGGAAGGATGGGCCCCCTGCAAGCTCTGAGGTTCACGGCATCTATAGAGCCAGACCTTCAGAGGCGTCCATCCAGATATCCCCACCCCGTATTTCCAGGTCCCACATTTTCCCAATTATGCACCTCACCCTAGTGTTACAGACTTATGCTGGCTGAGCATTCAAACATGTCTGAAGCTCTGGGATTCTAACTATAAATTCTTTAGTCATCTCTTCTTCCAAGGCAGGAGAAACAGCTTTGTTGTAAGTCACCTTGGAGGCTCTCAGGAAGTAACAAGTCTTTACCTGCTACTAAACAGCCTGTGAGTCTTTATTATCCCTCTGCAGGGCATGTCCACCCAAGATAGCCTGACACTGTTGTCTCTGCTGTCCTTGAAGCACTTAGTCTCCCCCTCCACCCCTGCCTTTCAAATGCCTGACTCATGGCACCTGCGAGGCACCACTGCAGGGTGCCTGCCACCGAGTCCCAGGAATAACCCAGGCCCCATCCACCACTCAGGATAACGTGTTCTTCACCCACTGTGCGGTGAGGGAGCCAACCCCAAATCTCCATCTTCTGCCAGGCTTTTGGACCATTCTTGGTACCATCTGCATTACTTTGAGTCTGCCAAGAAGCAGACACCAAGATGAGATGAGATATTCAAGAAATATATTGAAGGAGGAGGCAGGAGAAAGCAAGAAGGTGATTCAGATCACGGTGCAAGTCTGCTACCTGCAGAAGGAGAGAGAAAGGAAGGAGCATTGAAGAGAAGCACTACTGGACCGCAGAGCGACTCAGGAATGTTCAGCCAAGTTGACGGGCACTCCTCAAGTCAAAGGCAACCTCAGGATAAGCCCTGCCTCCCACCTGTCTCAGTCTTTCTGCCATACTTAGTCACTGGCTTGGAGCAGCCGGTAGGAAGCATGGACTTGACGTGAATGTGATGGAGGATTCAGAAGGCATCAGCTAAGGCCATTTTTTTTTTTTTTTTTTTTTTGCGGTACGCGGGCCTCTCACTGTTGTGGCCTCTCCCGTTGCGGAGCACAAGCTCCGGACGCGCAGGCTCAGCGGCCATGGCTCACGGGCCCAGCCGCTCCGCGGCCTGTGGGATGTTCCCGGACCGGGGCACGAACTCGTGTCCCCTGCATCGGCAGGTGGACTCTCAACCACTGCGCCACCAGGGAAGCCCTAAGGCCATTCTTAACTGAATCATCAAACGTACTCTAACAAATGCAGAAAGATGACATACAACCCAATTAGCTTATGCAAATTCAAATTAACCTGTACAAAATAAAATGTAAAATGATCCCTGAATATCGAGAGCCCGTAAAGCTGATAGCACGTAACTATTGAAAACACAGAAGGAGCAACTACTTATGAGTCTCTTCCCACCAACAGTTCACCACTGATAGGCCTATATCCTCTACAAATGATGTAAACTAGGCTATACTAAGAAGCACATCAGACATATCAGAAGTAAACAATTTCCAACTGTTTTTCCTGCAAAGAACACATATGTATATTTTGTCATCAAACTCCCAGCAAATGAATGAAAACCTTCTATACCGCAGGAAAGATTTTCTAAACTTCTTACTGAGTCGACTTTGGATGGAGTCACAGCATATTGCAAGCCAAGGAGAGAAGGTTTCTTATCAGAATAACCTCAGGGCAATTAAAATGGTAAAAACTATTTCTGAAATGATTCAGTGGGTAGTCAAAGAAACTGGCTACAATTAATACTCACCTCCAACAGGGCCAGGCTGAAAACCACAGAATATAGATACCATGTTAGTATAATGAACTGCAAGCTCCCTGATGTTTTGACATTAATTGAAAAAGAACGTTGTGTTTGCTAGAGCTGAAATTTCTGAGACTGTCAACACACTTACTGAAAATTCATTTGAGAATTCCCTTCTGATGTCGGTTTAACCTAAGTTTCAAACCCCCAGGAAAACCATGATCTCTTCATCTGTATCTTATACAGCAGGAGGCAAGACACAATAAACTGAACAAGAATTTAGAAAGACAGGAAGTCTTAAATTTGAATTCAACCCATGGCTTACTTGCTACAGACACTCTTTTTTTTCCTGGAGAAACCTCGGGCTGTTAACAAATGAGAAGCAGAGGTGGTAGCCTCCCTAGCACATACAAATGTTTCCTATCTGTTTGAGGGCTGCAGCTGATTGATTTGTTTCCCCTAAGGCAGACCACGAGCAGTATCTTTCCATAAAGCAGTTGGATGCAAAGTGGTGATGGGTCAGAATGATGACACCACCACCGCTAAAGGACAGAAGAGGGCCAATTAGCAGGAGAACCAATTACTATAAAATAAACAAGTGATTTAATTTTGTAATAAGTCGCTAAAATTTTCAGGAGAGGTATATTTTTATTTTGTCTTTTATTTAGTATTTTTAAATAATCTTGGAACTTTTGGACACATTTTAATAATAATAGTTTTAAATGTCCACAAACATAAACAAAGATGTTTATTCGATTTTTTAAAACACTAAATTAGCTATTCTATTTGAAAAGCCATTATTATCTCACTCATCTTTGAGTTTCCTTTTTACTCATCTGTTTATAATCACACACACACACACACACACACACACACACACACACGTGCGCGCATGTGCCCCTACCTCACATCCACACCATCAGCAAATCCTGCCATCTCTACCTCTGCGTATACACAGAATCCAAGCACCTCACCCCCAAGTACATCACCAACATTCTACATCAGGCCACTGTCATTCTTTGGGGTACTTCTCTGGTCTTTGGGGTACTTTGGGGTACTTCTCTGGTCTTCTTCCAGGAGAGGTTTTTTTTTTTGCGTTATGCGGACCTCTCACTGCTGTGGCCTCTCCCGCTGCGGAGCACAGGCTCCGGACGCGCAGGCCCAGCGGCCATGGCTCACGGGCCCAGCCGCTCCACAGCACGTGGGATCTTCCCGGACCGGGGCACGAACCCGTGTCCCCTGCATCGGCAGGCGGACTCTCAACCACTGCGCCACCAGGGAAGCCCCAGGAGAGGTATTTTTTTAATGGACGCGTCACCAAACAAATCCATGAAACAAGGTTTTCTCTAACTCATGATCATTAATTCCACGATCCCTTAAACTTCTATTTATACAAATGAGTTGGTTTATATGTTCACTCATTCACTCATGCATTCATTCATTGTGTTCTTTGCATGTGTAACTCATAAAAGATGGTATTCTTTTTTTTTTTTTGGCGGCATTGGGTGTTTGTTGCTGCGCACGGGCTTTCTCTAGTTGCGGCGAGTGGGGGCTACTATTCCTTGCGGTGCGCGGGCTTCTCATTGCGGTGGCTTCTCTTGTTGCGGAGCACTGGCTCTAGGCACGCGGGCTTCAGTAGTTGTGGTTCGTGGGCTCTAGAGCGCATGCTCAGTAGCTGTGGCACACGGGCTTAGTTGCTCCGCATGTGGGATCTTCCCGGACCAGGGCTCAAACCCGTGTCCCCTGCATTGGCAGGTGGATTCTTAACCACTGAGCCACCAGGGAAGCCCCAAGGATGGTATTCTTGAATGACTGCCACTTTTTAATGCTCAAAAGGCAATGATATTTGCAGCTGTTCTTTGGATGTGCAAATATAGGCAGATGCTGAAATAAGTTTTTGAAACAATAGGACCAAAACCAGCCCATTTTACTCTCTCAACCCTACTGACAACATAAATCTATGCTATGATTTCAGGTCAGGCAGTTTGTCTCTATGGAGTAACAATAGATTAGAAACGCTTACCAGGACTTTTATTGAGCCAGTGGTCTACAAATAACCCAACACATTTGGTATCTGTAAACAATGTGTGAACATGAACATTTAATGCCCCAAATCTGCTACCGGAAGTCTGGAAAACTACACTTCACTCTATATCATCAAGGTCAAAGACCAAATCAAATCCAAATACAATTTTTTTTCTAAAATCCATATGCACCCAGAAAGTCTAAAAATCCCTGGGGTAAAAAGAACTCTTTCTAGTCTGGCTTTGTACTTCCTCTCTGTCCCTAACTGTTCAGAAACATACCCAAACGATTCAGTATCATCACAGGCTCCTCGCTGCCTCATTTCCACCCTTCAAATAGTTTACACCGTGAAATCACAAAGGCACTGATTGTCATTCTCAAAAGACAGAATCACTTTACTATCACATCAAAAGCATTTGAATAGTTCCTCTAGTTACAGAGAAGATTAAAGCTAAAATGTTGAAACTGTTGCATTATTATTTTGAAATGAAATAGCAAACCACATCACACAGCTCAACAGGCAACAAATCCTGCATGCCCAGAAAACTAAAGACAAATGCTCAGACTATGCTCAGTATGTCTTACACTTACTTGATTTATGCTTATTTTCCATGTGCAAGTCTCCATATGTTCTAGTTTTCCATTAAGAAACAATAGGAGAGTCCTTCCGAAGCTAATTTAACACCTGTGAATTCCCATCGGCCGTAACCAGAGAAAGTAATCTGTTTGATTAAGTGACTGCCTTAAATTTCAAAGGTACTAAGTTCAACTTCGGTGCTGGGATTCTCATTTTTAATTTTAGTGATCATATGCAATGGGACAGAATTGCAGAGGCTAACAGATGTACCTTTTAAATTTTCCAATAACAGAACTATGAAAAGTTCCTCAACTTTGACATCAATCTGACTTTTGAAATTTGTACATCACCACAAGAGTCAAAGAACCAAGCAATACTTGGTTAAAGATGAAAAGATCTCGTATCACAAGGCTTCCTCATGGGTCGTTCACACCTTGGGCACCTTGTACACATGGATTATACACAAAATACAACATACTCCATTTTTTGGATCTATCTTCCAGGTAAGTAAGAGTTGGGCTGTTTTCCCCAAGCTTTTAACAAATTCCAACAAAAGGCTTCTAGAGCAAAATCCCAAATAAGGTAGGCCACTATGAGTCTCTTTGCCTGAAAATACAGATTACTTTATGCATACCATGAAAATATATCAATTTTTCTCCAAGTAATTCAGCACTGCACCGGGCTGGGTTGGCTGCTACAGAGGAACTTAAAGAATTTACACAGTTGCAATAAAATACTAATGTCTCCAACAGTATAATTCATCCAAGGGAGTGCTCATTGGTCTAGGATTTTTTCATGAAATAAAACTAAGAGAATGATGATCTGTCTGAGGGGGACTATAACATTGTTTCTCAGCGCTTTTAACCCATTGCCGCTTCTGCAAAACCAATCATTAATCCATATCTGGCTTTGTGATTAATTCCGATTTGGAAATAAATTAAAAGCTTTGTGATGTGAGCACACGCCTTTTCCACCTTACACATCTGCCCACAACAGTGCCCGTTCCTACCTTTCATGGCAAGCCATCCTCCCAGAAAATGAAATCACAGACGTTACAACAAGAGTGAACATAACATAACCCACCATCAAAACCAGAGAGAAATCTTCAATCGGCAATCCAAGGAATTTATTATCAACATAATATAAACTAACAGTAGCGGTCCCCAAAATGATTCATAGAAGCACAAAATACAGACTCATGAGAAAGCAGGGAAAGAACATTAGAGGTAGGGTACGGTTGTGAGCTTTTAGGTGAAGCCTCGTGAAGCTAATCTTCTGAGAAGATTCATTCCCGGATCTTCGCAAAACATTCCTTCCCTCCCTCCAGTTCTGTGTTTCAACACCAGAGATGCCTGCCCTGAAAATGGGATCAAACATAATGCCTCTCCTCAACATTCTCTAGACTCTGCATTTTCCTCCTAGCTCTGATTATTACCTGACTTTACATCACGTATCTATTTGCTTTCTGATTGTTTCTCTCTCTCACTAGAATGCAAGCTCCATTAGGGCTTGGTCTGTTGTATTCACCTTTTTTTTTTTTTTTTTTTGGCTGTGTTGTGTCTTCGTTGCTGCATGCCGGCTTTCTCTAGCTGTGGCCAATGGGGCTACTCTTCATTGCGGTGCACGGGCTTCTCGTTGCAGTGGCTTCTCTTGTTGTGGAGCACGGGCTCTAGGCGCGCCAGCTTCAGTAGCTGTGGCTCGTGGGTTCAGTAGTTGTGGTTCACGGGCTCTAGAGTGCAGGCTCAGTAGTTGTGGCGCATGAGCTTAGTTGCTCCGTCGCATGTGGGATCTTTCCAAAGGAGGAATCGAACCCGTGTCCCCTGCATTGGCAAGTAGATTCTTAACCACTGCGCCACCAGGGAAGTCCCTGTTGCCTTCATCTTTAACCCCCAGGCCTGAAAACAGTGGCATTGGCAGACGCTCCATAAATGGACATTAAAGGAATGAATGAATGAATTCCAATTGTAAAAGCCCTCACACCATTAGTGCAATCACCGCAGCGGGTAAAACAAATTAGAAAGAAAAGTCCTAATGTAGTATTGCTTGAAGGAACAAACAAATATTACCGCAAGGATTATGTCTCAAAATCTAGAGAAGTAAATAAAATTAAACTTTGCAGCTTCTAAAACATACGTAGATCTAGTCACTTATATTCATATTTTCCTACAAGCATAGAAATCCATAGTTTCAAAATCACTAGCTCGGGGCTTCCCTGGTGGCGCAGTGGTTGAGAGTCCGCCTGCCGATGCAGGGGCCACGGGTTCGTGCCCCG
>NW_006787829.1:1507841-1509388 GCF_000442215.2 Lipotes vexillifer
GCCCCAGACACCAAAAAAAAAAAAAAAAAAAAAAAAAAAAAAATCACTAGCATCAGTTTATAGTACATAATTATTTTACAAGCAAAACTTAAAACATGAGTAGGTTGGTTGCAACAATTAAGCACTCAAGATCTTAGAACCTCTAGCTTATAGTATGCGTCTGAGTCTTTGTCATACTGAGATTATCAGGTTGATTTTAGGCTTCCAAGAAAGGAAACTAGGAGCCCGGGAATGAAACCAACTTAGGCCAGGGACCAAGCTGTAGGATTCCCAGCTGTTTCTCCATGCTTTGAGAGTAAAGGCACCTGAGTCATTCTCTACAGCAAACTGGCTAGGGCTTTCTGTCTTAGATGTGTGGGTTATGATGATCAATAACCCTTTGGCCAAGCAGAAGCTTATCCTCAAAAGACATTCCCTCTTTCAGTCCTCCCAGGGAGCAGTACCCACAGTTCTCTTCAACCAGGAGATACACCCCCTATTTCATAACTTCCTACATGAGCATTCCCAGCTTTCAGTGTAGGATGCGAACACAATTGGGAGAGATATGGACAGTAGCTTTTGTCTCTTTTACTTACTGTTTTCTACCAAAAAAACAAAAGGTAGAATGCCAGCACACTTCGTATTTTCCTTTTACATCTCAATATTACATAGAATCTCAACATTGTTGAGTAAATAAAATCATTAGCAGAAATTGTAAGTTACTTCTTAGTCTCTGATGGGACGCATCACAGGTTAGTTATAGTTATCACTGTAAGTGATATTAAAATATTCTAAAGGATACTTCTTAACACAGCCCTTAGGAAGGACTTTCCTTCCTCCCAATTTATGTCTTCCCCTAAACATTCAATTTGTGCATAATGGCACCCTTGCCCTGTCTCGTGGTTATTCTTGTACTAATTTTTCTTCATCAATTGGTCAAGTTAACCTTTAGCGAGGGTCTTAGCTCATCTGGATTGCTCTTCCATCATTCCCCAAGTGCTGTCTTTAATATTTCCACCTTTATCACCTAATTTTATTATTTGGTGTTAAAGATAATCCTGCCCGCCAGCACCTGGTAAGTGGTCGCTCTGATGACTGTCACTCACACCGCTCCACAAAGCAGAGTCTGTGCCCCCGCTTGAAATAGTCTCCAGCCTCCTTTACAGACCTAACATCTCACGTGTAAATTCAAAACGAGGCCACTCATCCCTTCAGATCCCGGATGTGGGCACTTATGGAATAGGGCACTTGAAACTTTAGCTACCAAAACCTAGGTAGGGGGAATCCTCAATTTCCCAGAGCAAATTCTTGAGAAAATGAGTCATTGACTAATTTTTTTACCAAGGAGAAGGAGGGTAATGCAAAACAAGCAGAGTGGTAATGGAGCTGGAGACCGTTAACCTAGGGGTAACCTGTTTCCATTGTTTAATTAAAAATATCCAGGGCTTCCCCGGTGGCGCAGTGGTTGCGAGTCCGCCTGCCGATGCAGGGGACGAAGGTTCGTGCCCCGGTCCGGGAAGATCCCACATGCCGCGAAGCGGCTGGGCCCGTGAGCCATGGCCACTGAG
>NW_006787829.1:1509545-1539753 GCF_000442215.2 Lipotes vexillifer
CGCAGGTTCGTGCCCTGGTCCGGGAAGATCCCACGTGCCGCGGAGCGGCTGCGCCCGTGAGCCACGGCCGCTGAGCCTGCGCGTCCGGAGCCTGTGCTCCGCAACGGGAGAGGCCACGGCAGTGAGAGGCCCGCGTACCGCAAAAAAAAAAAAAAATCCATTTTTACAGGTTCTACGTAAATGATATGGCTGTATAAACACAATAGAATCTTCGTGAAAAGGTTCTAATTATACTGCAGAATTACCTAGGGTTTCTACAGGCAAAATGAATGTATTCTTACCTTTTTGACACCATATAAGCAAAGATGGTTTCTTGCTTTAAAATATCCCTTTGTATTATTTGCTACCTTAGCAGTAAAAGCCAGACGTGCCTGCTGTATAAACATGCATCCTTGTTTCTAAGCCCCCTGTGTTAAAGCACATATGAGCATTATTAATGAAATAAAATAGAACACCATTCATACAAAGAAGGCAAAGAAACAATAAGCATGTAGCAAATGATTCTTGACAAATAGACAAATAATTAATGACCAACTATCAACAAGGTACAATTATCTGGAGCAGTGTCACGACTATAAGTCATGCTGGTGAAAGGGTTTTTTTTTTTTTTTCTTTCTTGACCCCTGGCCAAGTACACAAAGGCAAATGAGAAAAAAAGCATCTTTAACATGATTCTATTCCATGTGCCCATCACCGCATCTCCTGTTGTCACTTCTTATTGGTCCTCAGGAGAACAGCCTCATGGGAGCAAGGCAAGATTTCTAAATAATATATCACAACTGGGCTCATCATTTACCTTCATCTTTATTTTTCTGTGTCACCAAGTCAGAGTTCTATTTCACGTTCTTTTCAAATTTCCATAGTCACCCTGTGTTGCAAGGTAGGGGAAGAAGAAAGGGCCTGGTGAGACAGAATGTCATGTGGGAAGAATTGTTTGGGATCAACAGGCAAACAAAGAACTGCAGTGAAAATTGCAGGTGGAAAGAAAGATGTTCATTACCCTCTCTGACACAAAAATATGTCTTTCCTGTCTGTGCACCAGCGTGGTCCACAGGGATTTGGAGATTACCAGATGAGTCTGATGGTGGTCTGTCACAGCTGCAGAGAAACGGCTGTAATACGGAAACCGCACAGGGAATGGCATCTCATAGATGGAAATGAAAAATCCTATGAAATAACACCCGGAAAGCCAAGCCCTGTCAGTGATGGCTTTGGGTGTCATTTGCATCCCAATCCCCGTATTAGTCAGTATTTTCCTACAGTTATTTTTAACTATGTCATGAAGTATTTACTTGACAAGAAAATCATTTGACTCTCTCTGGAACAAAGGTTTTGATAAATCTTTGAAATCACACTGTTCTTCTTACGGATGGTATTCTCTCAAGAACAGTGATACCATGAGGAAATTGAGAATCTAATGAAATGCTCAAAACAATAATTTTCACTCCTTTTAACACACTGAATATTTTCCAGTAATGCTGCTCTCATCAGGAAATCTGGAGTACAATAAAAATAATGATTTATTTACTGAAAATTTTTTATGTTAGCACTCTTCAATGCCAAACTTGTTTTCTGCTAAAAGAGCTCAAATTATATATTTATCACTATTAATCCTCACTAGGATATAGGGAAGAGAAAATGAGAAAAATCTGCTACTATTTGGCAAACCTAATATTTGGATAATAGTTGCTTTTTGCTTCTCCTAGAAAACATCGCAGCCTCTGGCTTAAGTGGTTGCACAATTTCAACAATTAATTTCAACCAACATTAACTGCAAAGGGTACAAAATCCACCAATAACAAAATTATAGTAAGAATTAAGCAGGAGTTATTTAAGAATTTCAACATTTTTAAGTTGTCTCTCCATTTTAACTACGCTGTACTCTCACTCTGTAATATCTAAATCAGAAGAACTGCCCTAGAAAACGCTTTGAAAAAAGTAAAGGAATTTTGCCAACCAAAGTATTGATAAATACCTGCTTGGGTGCCTCTCACTCTCTTATGCTCTCAAATGCCTAGCGTCTTCCAGAGTATAAATACACTGGTCCCAACCAACCGAAAACACCAACGTTCTTCCCTAGCCATCAAAATGTCCATTGATGTCTCTCTTTATAATTTAATTCAAAATCTAAACAGGTAATCCATTTAAGTAACAGCTTAGTCGATCTGAATTTACCATTCCAAGTTAAGTGATATTGGTGGGTAATGACTGCCTCTGATGATGAGATACACGAATATTATTATCATGTACTGACCATCAGTCCATCAGAGGAGATGATGTCTTGCAAAGTTATACAGGAAACGCATGTATTATCTCATTAATTTAATGCAAAATGATATTATATATGTCAGATTTTAGAGTCTTTAAGAACCTTAAAGGTAAATCCATATATCAAATTCTCTTTCATTACTCCCCCCCATATCTGAGAGCATAATGGAATTGTCTAGAACCTTGAGGAAAACATATCATCAATAAACATTTGCTGAATTGACTTATATTTGATGTTTAGTTCTCAAGTGCGTCAGAGATGGATTTAACCTGGGTTTAAAACCTGGTACAGTGTGTGGCCTGGGAAATTTACCTACCTCTCTGTGCTTCGGTTTCCACCTCTGTAAAATGGACCAAATACCGGTGTCTGGTCTGGTTAGTTGGTGTGGTGATCAAATGAGATCAGGTGTAAACTGTGCTGAGAGTGAGGCCTGGCCAATGAATCTGACCTATGGTTCTTCTTTTTATATTATATGCTGGCTTTTATTTTAAATAGGATATTAGTATATTTCGCGTTTAGTATGCTGCATACATTTACTTTGATGTAATCTTGCTCTGACATTTTCCTTTAAAAATAAGGGTCTCTCTACCTTATGCAATAAGGACAAATACTGCAAAGAAAATAAGTGAGAGAAATTTTTAGTAGGCTTCAAATTTCATAACTTCATAACTGAAATCATTAAATAGTATGTGAAGTCGTACTAGATTAGCATAATTTCCCCTATTGAGAAAATACCAAGTTTTCTATGACACTGCGTGATTATAGAAAAATAACAAGTGTAGCAAACATACATTGTGTTTTCAACATCTATTGAGTGGATTGAAGTGTAGTTTAGCACCTTGCCTAAGGTCACATAGCTAGTTAGATCTAGACCCAGTATTAAAACCTAAGCAATCTGACCCTAGGTGTCTCACTACTGATCATTATCATTCCTGGTTACCTCTACTGCCCTGGTGCCTTGGGCACTGCCATGCTAAAAATGTCCCCTTGTAAATGAACTATCAATACATCCACCTGTTCCCACTAGCTGCAAAGAAAGCCAGAGAACCTTAAGACATTTAATATGATGATAAACAATCATTTCCAGGAAAATAAATGCAACTTTTCCGATAAGAATTGCATTAAAATTCCAAAAAGCCTTCAATTATCCAATCTTTTTGGAAATTTTTAAGCACAAAAATGAATTTGTACATAGAGTAACATAAACATATCATTAGACCTTAACTTTAAGAAACAACCTGGAGGAAGAAAATCGTTGCTGATATCAGAGAAAATATCAAATTTAAAACCTACTACCATGATAAGGAGTACTAATAGTCAGGTTATGAAATATTTCTATTCCAAATCTTTAAAGGAAAAATAGAAATGTCAGAAAGCTAGCTAGCTTTGATTCTGGGGAAATCTTTTTTAGCCATGGAAATAGAAAGCCACTGTGTCAGTGGCCCCAAATGTGGAGGACTTTCATCCCCAGAATTGGTTCTCTGTTCATCCAAAGCAGATATATCGACTCATTTTACTGTCATATTAAAATTAAAATTTTAAACTTGGCCAGAAGAGAAGACTCAAGATTGTACTTCTTCCCCCTGGAAATAGTAATTTAGGCCCCTTCACATACAGACGGCATTTCAGGTGAGCACAGATTTCTCAGGGGTGTTGGAACAACGCTTGATGTGATATAACAGTTATTATAAAGAGAGAATGGCAGAGGGGGAAAATGAGGGAGCCTCCAGGATCCTCTTTTTTTCCAATTGTCATTTTTAATTCAAAGTAAATTTTGGTCTCTAACAGCAGCACTATGAAATAAAGAGTAAAACTCAATGCTAGAGCTTGGTCTATCTTCACTCAAGGGGCCAGAATGTGCATACGTTGTGCATATATACACTCCTATATGTGTTCAACTGTCCACATCTATGTACACAGCAAAAAATATTTTTGTATCAACATGCTATGAAAAGACTGCCTTTAGCATGGCTTCTATAAGACCAGCGTATTTTAATAAGTTTTGGGGTTTCTTAAAATTTATTTGTTTTTATTTTTGGTTGCGTTGGGTCTTCGTTGCCACGCGTGGGATTTCTCTAGTTGAGGCAAGCAGGGGCTACTCTTCGTTGTGGTACACGGACTTCTCATTGTCATGGCTTCCCCCATTGCAGAGCACAGGCTCTAGAGCACAGGCTCAGCAGTTGCAGCATATGGGTTCAGTCACTCCGTGGCATGTGGGATCCTCCCGGGCCAGGGCTCGAACCAGTGTCCCCTGCATTGGCAGGCAGATTCTTAACCACTGCGCCACCAGGGAAGCCCTTTTAATAAGTTTTTATTACTCAGATAGAGTAAGGCCAGCAGCTCAGCAGACAATGGCCATTGCAGAGGTTACTGAGGGGTGACGTCAGCAAGATGGCCAAGTAGGAGACGCCAGCCTTCAACCCCCAACAGAAAAACAGCAATGAGACAGCGATCCACAAAGGAAAACAGCCCTGGAAGGGTTCAAGAGTCTAATTAATAACTTGTAGCAACACGTTGGGACAAAAAATGGAGACTATCTGCACAGAAAAATTTGCAGGGAAGGTGGGCTTGGCTGAGATGACTGGAGATGGCTGAGGACAAGAAGCTCAGGCATCAACATCAGCCATGCGGCAGCTACTACTGTGGTCCCCAGGGTCCTGTTTGCAGAGAGAGGGCGGGACAGCCTTTGCTGCCTAGGACCTCCACAGCCTCTATGACAGCCACAGCTCCCTGCGGCATTCACGGCAGATGCCCCTAGTGTTCGTTGGTGTGGACGACAGTGCCTGCTCCACAGAGGTCACCAGCTGCTTTGGTTACCACATGTTGCCAGAGGCAACCAACAGCCATGGCTGCTGCAGACCCCCCACAAGGGGACATGCTGCTGCACCACCCCAAGAAGGAGTCACTGCTGCATCGCTCCAGGACCGTGGGTGGCCTCCATGCTCCCCTAACCTCTGTACACCCAGACCTTAGAGCCGTGGCCACCCCCCAGAGTGCCTGTGCCTCACAACAATTAGCAATGTTGTGGTAGATGTGCCTGCACCCTGGTGTCATAGTCCCCCTACATGCACCTGCCCATCAGACCCAGTCTCGCGGCCACTTCATGGTCATCCACCCGTCAGACACCAGTGCTACCAGCACCATGAGCCTGACCTAGCATCAAAGGGAATCCCTTCAGCCACAAGTTCCCCTGAGGGGAAGAGAGAACAGGAGGGTCCCAGCAGCCTGTGCCACCCAAGACCCCAGGAGCCCTTGCAAATGCCCGGGACCTGATGGTTTCAAGGGTGAATGCTACCAAACACTTAAAGAATTAATGCCCATCCTCCTTAAACTCTTCCAAATATCTGACTTCCAAACTCATTGTACAAGGCCAGCATTACCTGATACCAAAACCAGACAAGGACATGATCCGGCACACCGCTTCCGGGTGTAAATCCAAAGGAAATAAAATCACTGTTTCCCAGTGCTATCTGCTCTCCCATTGCATTGCAGCATCATTCACAGCAGCCAAGATGTGGAAGCAACCGAGGTGTCCATTGACATGAATGGATTACAAAAATGTGGTATGTATATGCGATGGATTATTCTGTCTTAAAAAAGAAGGAAATCCTGCCATATATGACCACATGGATGAACCTGGAGGACATTATGCTCAGTGAAATAAGCCAGACACAGAAAGACAAACACTGTATGCTCTCACTCATATGTGGGGTTTTAAAAAGTCAAACTCGCAGTAACAGAGGGTGGAATGGTGGTGACTGGGGGACGGGGGATGGGGGGAAGTAAGGAGATGTTGGTCAAAGGGCACAAACTTTCAGTTATAAGATGAACAGTTTCTGGACCTAGAGATTATCATATTAAGTAAGTCAGACAGAGAAAGACAAATATCATATGATATCACTTTTATGTGGAATCTAAAATATGACACAAATGAACTTATGAAACAGACTCACAGACACAGAAAACAAACTTACAGTTACCACAGAAGAAAAGGGAAGGGGGAGGGATAAATTAGAAGTTTGAGATTAACAGATACACACCACCATGTACAAAACAGATAAACAACAAGGACTCACTGCATAGCACAGGGAGCTATATTCAATATCTTGTAATAACCTACAATGAAAATCTGAATCTGAAAAAAAATACTTTGCGGGCTTCCCTGGTGGGACAGTGGTTGGGGGGTCCGCCTGCCGATGCAGCGGACGCGGGTTCGTGCCCTGGTCCGGGAAGATCCCACATGCCGCGGAGCGGCTGGGCCCGTGAGCCATGGCCGCTGAGCCTGCACGTCCGGAGGCTGTGCTCCGCAACAGGAGAGGCCACAGTGGTGAGAGGCCCACGTACCGCAAAAAAAAAAACAAAAAACAAAAAACTTTGCTGTACACCTGTAACTAACACAACATTGTAGATTAACTATACTTTAATTAAAAAAAATATATATATATATAAGAAAGATGAATAGTTTCTGAAGACCTAATGTACAGTATGGTGACTACAGTTAATAATAATGGACCATATGCTTCAACTTTGCTAAGAGAGTAGATCTCAAGCGTTCTCATCACACCAAAAAAAAAAAAAATAATAATAGTAACCATGGGAGGTGATAGATATGTTAATTAGCAAGATTGTGGTGATCATTTCACTATATATAAACATGTTTATATATATATATATATATATATATATATATATATATATATAAACATCACATTGTAAACTTTAAATCTATGGAGTTTTTATTTGCCAAGTATACCTCAATAAAACTGGGGAAAAAAGATAATTTATTTTCCTGAGAGAGGGAGTCCATGTCACTCCAGAAGGAGCCACACAGGGATCACTGGGGTAAGACACAAGGCTGGGGGCAGGAGGTAAGGGGGAGCTATGGGAACAAGTCTTTACAGCGGTCTCCACTGGGAGGGACAGGAGAGGTGGGGTGAGTGGGCTGAGAATTGGCTGGCATGAATACAGTCAGTGGGCTCTGAACCAAGAGGCTGTCCCTGCTTGTCTGGCGCCTGGCCCTGGGGTGATCTGGGCAGGGCCATCAAGCCTGGGGTGTGACAGCCCAATAAGAGACCTTCCTGGGATGGACTTAATCGGCTGTCAAGAAGGGGCACTGAAATAGATAACTAATTAGGACCTACTGTATAGCACAGGCAACCCTACTCAATACTCTGTAATGACCTATATAGAAAAAGAATCTAAAAAAGAGTGGATGTAGGTATATGTATAACTGGTCCACTTTGCTGTACAGCAGAAACTAACACAACATTGTAAATGAACTGTACTCCAATTGAAATTTTAAAAACAGGTAAAATTAGGGCTTCCCTGGTGGCGCAGTGGTTGAGAGTCCGCCTGCCCATGCAGGGGACACGGGTTCATGCCCCGGTCCGGGAAGATCCCACATGCCGCGGAGCAGCTGGGCCCGTGAGCCATGGCCGCTGAGCCTGCGTGTCCGGAGCCTGTGCTCCGCAACGGGAGAGGCCACAACAGTGGGAGGCATTAATTGACATTAATTAATGTTAATGATATACTTTAACCCAATATATTAAAAATATTATCGTTTCAAGAAGTTAAAGGAAAAGAAAAATAAGAAGGGGCACTAACCAGCCTCTATCCAGGGCCTCAAAGCTGGGTCAAGACGGCATTTAAAAAATTATGTAACACATTGTTTAAGGAATTCAGGAACAGGCAATCTAGTTCACTGCAGTCCATGAGAACGCTTGAAAGTCTTTTGTTTAAAGGGGGGAAAAGACATTTTAGCATCCAGCCTACAAATTACCTCTTAAACTACTCACATCCAACATGGCAAAGTTCCTTCCCATCTCCCCCCAAAACTCATCTGTTCTGATAAGCAATGAATGCAATTGAATCTATTTTATCTTTTGCTCTCAGTCGACACATAAACATTTTTCAATAATCAAAATTTGTGTAATGAATATTTGACAATATAAGAAAGTTCAGTCATCCTAACAGAATGATGCTATTAAACTAACGGTTACTATATTTTTATTCCTTTCCACGGGTCAAATGCTGTGCTGGGTGCCTTACAAAGATCGAATCTAATCTATTATTGTCTCCATTTTACAGATGAGAACCAGTGCTCAGAGATGTCAAGTGGAATACTCACTGTTCGTCAGCTACCATGAATCAGAACTGGTTCTCAATACTGGGTGTCTCTGGTTCCAACGTACATGCCCTTCTAACTACACCAAACTGCCTCTCAGTTCCATTTACCTACCTCAGTACATTTGCTTGAATAAATGACTATCTGAGTGCATCATAGGAAAAGTTCTTTGTTTTGTTTTGTTTGCTTTCACAGTTGCTGCATTTTTCTCCTGTGGAGATTTTAAAACTATTAGGCAGTATACAGATAAATCAGTTTAATCCTGAAGCGATAACAGAGATAGAGTCTCTCTCGCCATTGTCATAACTCTGTTTAGTACCGAATGTAAGTCAGTGTTTTCACTTGGTGTAAATATGTCTCGAATGTGTACATCAGGGGCTCAGGACATGATCCAGATGAGAAGGAGTCTTCCCTGGTGAGGTAGACAGATTACTGTGAGGTGGACAGATAACGAACAGGCCATTCAATCTTCCCAGTTCCCAGGAAACTGAGACCTGGATGTTAAGCCCTTGCCCTTGGTATCTGTGTACCTAAGAAGGAGCTGGCCTCTCAGGGTGCAGAATCCCTGTTCTTTCCACTGAGCTGGGATGCTTCCAGAAGAAAAAAAAATTTCCTAATATTAGCAATGCCGAATTAGTCCAAATTTGAGTTTCCACAGAGTAAAACCATAGACTAAGAAACGTAATTTTAGAGTCAGATCTCCTGACCCCCACCCCCTGAGTGTGCAAATGAGACAGCCTCTTGTAATAGGGAAGAACCTTTTGTCTTCTATTACAAGTTAATCACTAAAGGGATGTTGCCTAGAAGCTTAAATTATACATAATGGCCCATCTCTGGGAACCCTGCCTCCCAGGCAATGATCATTAAGCTAAAATACCTTTGTTTTGCTCACGGGAAACATCCTGCCCAGGGCCACCTGTGAATAACTGCAGGGAGGAAGAAATTGACACATGCCCTCCGGAGGCTGATGGGAGCCGGGAAATGTTTGACTTTACTCCCTCCCTCCCCTTTTAGTATAAAAGAAGGCTGAATTCTAACTCAGTCAAGATGGGTCTTTGGGGCGCAAGTTCACCATCTTCTCGGTCTGCTGACGGTCCGAATAAAGTCTCTGTTCCTTGACCCAACAGCTTGCCTCTCGATTTATTAGCCTGTCATGCATCGAGCAGTACGAGCTTGAACTCAGTGACATTCCAGCACTGAGAGGACAAAGGAAGATGCCCGAGCCACCCAGTTCCTCCGCTGACACCCAAGATCACCAGGCAGGTCCTTCCTCAGAGAGCCAGCTGTCTCATTCCCGCCAGGACAGAGGGAAGAGGTGCAGCCAGTGGACCAGCTGCTCCCAGCAGACGACCAGATGCCCTCGAGGTACGTTGAATTTCCATGGTCAAGAAATCAAGAACTGCAAATAGGAGAAGCGGGGGTGGGCAGCGTGGACGATAAGGGAGGGGAAACAATGGAATCCTGCCTGATGGCCTTCTCAGAGAGGTCGGTAGGAATCCT
Source organism: Lipotes vexillifer (assembly GCF_000442215.2). Taxonomy (NCBI): domain Eukaryota; kingdom Metazoa; phylum Chordata; class Mammalia; order Artiodactyla; family Lipotidae; genus Lipotes; species Lipotes vexillifer. The sequence continues at coordinate 1,519,439 of NW_006787829.1, forward strand.
TGCGTAACAGGAATATCAGGATGATGTGCCATTTCCGTGTTAACATTTGTAAATGTAAGAATACGCAAATAACCTCAAGTATTTCCTCAGAAACTTACCCTTGCCTACAAGTGAATACTGAACTATCTGTGCAGCTGTTACGTCAGTATTTTTAGAGCCAATGATTAAAATATGTAATTCATACAAACGATTATTTGACAAAACCAGATGACTGAAAATTCCAGTGGATGTGTAGAAATAGTACTGAGAAAATCAAAACCGAAAACCAACAACTCGAAAAAGCATTGCAATTATTAACATACCTTGTTCACTACAAGCATCGTATTATACAAAGTGGGGTCACTGTCTAGTTGCTAAATATCATACTTAGCTGGTAATTCCAAAAACTGCGTCTATTTGTCATAAAACATCTGGCACACCCAGTAAACAGAAGAAATTAGACCTTTTCCAGGTATCATATGGACACCAAGTAAACTATTTAGAGGAGACCATAAATTTAACAGCAGTTAGTCTTTTGTGAAAGATTCAATGTTGGAGGCATGAGTGAGATAGGGTCTGCATGTTTAATAATGCATATGCAGGCAGGCATTTAGTAATATTGTTGGATACTATGAAGTCACAATATTGAAAGCTGGAATTTTACTTAAGTAAAAGAAAAGCTCCTACCTTTTTTTTCTTTTCTTTTTTTTTGGGGGGGAGGCGGTGGGTATGTTTTAAAATTTTATTTATTTTTTGTGGTACGCGGGCCTCTCACTGCTGTGGCCTCTCCCGCTGCAGAGCACAGGCTCCGGACGCGCAGGCCCAGCGGCCATGGCTCACGGGCCCAGCCGCTCCGCGGCACGTGGGATCTTCCCGGACCGGGGCACGAACCCGTGTCCCCTGCATCGGCAGGCAGACTCTCAACCACTGCGCCACCAGGGAAGCCCTGTTTTTTCATTTTAATCCTCAACTCTATCAAAAATGTGTTTTGGTTGTGCTGTTGTTTGGTGCCCTGACCAGTTTCGACATAAGCCAGAAACCACTCAGCACCCTCCAGACTCCCTGTTCACCTGGGTGCTCATCATTTACGTCTGTAAAAACCTTCTAACCCCGCCTCAATTCTCTCTCACAGGTTCTTTCCAAACTTTCCCTTACAAAACAGCTTTCTCTGGAATTCTTACCTGTTTTTAGTTTTTCCCCAGTCCTTACCTTTTTCCCAGGTCCTTCGACACTCAGGACAGGCCCAGGTGCCCTGGCCAATGTGGGGATGAGAACAAGAGCTTCCTTTCCCTTCACTTTAAAATTTTCTCAAGTCAGAGCAACCTCCATCCTCCACCTGATGCTGGAAACCCAACTTCAAGCACAGGTGCCCTCATTGCTCTCCTGGGATTAGCGTTCAACAGCGAGTTGTAAGATAGAATTGCTCACAATGGTCTATCCATCTATCGTTCTACCTGTCTACTTCTCAAAGCGTGTCAAGGGAAAATCTTGAGACAGAATGTAGGCATCTTTAAACATTTATATATTGGATATATTGATTCATAGTTTAAGATATCAGAGCAATGGAAAAATAAAAACAAATGCACACTCACAGTATTTGTCCCCAAGCTTGTCTTCTAAGGTGGCGTTCACTACCCTCCTCCAAGCACTCGGCTTCCTGTTTTGGGTCCCACTTTCTGAAGAGCCCGCTTTTACAGAAGCCTATCCGAGCCTCAGTTAAGCACAGAACTAGTCAGGATGCATCTGCGGGGATATGGACCCTGACCTCCTTCACAGGCGATTTATAGGAGATGGAGCCTCTGTGAACATAAAAACCTGGTCGCTGGAGCAGACTGCAAGAAGCAGAACCAATGTCCTATTTGACACTGTTAGTATATGACAGCATGACCTAAACCACACAGATCAGAGCCATTACAATATTCAGATGATGCCGAACGCATTTAATTACAAGAGGAAAAATGATTCTTAGTAACATTTTCACAGTAGAAAAATTAACGTGGAGGGGATGTTAGTCTTTTTTTATATAGATCTACAAAGTCTCTGAATGTTGAACTGATCATTTGGTTTCTTATGAATAAATATTTTTAATACTACAAAGAATTGGAACTTCTGAATACCCTGGTCAGTAACTTCCTTCTGGAAAAATAAAAGATATGTATATTTCCATACCGAAAACTTAGCCCACAACATAAAAGAGCTGCTTTGTGGGTGTCTCTTGACCCCCAGAGAGATGCTAATAAATTCACGTCTGAAGAATATTATATGTTCTATTTTATTTTTCTAAAATTGCCTTCAGTGCAGTCTGCCCCAGGGGAAAATGTGACAAGCTACATGAAAATCTGAAATATTGTCATTCTCCCCTGCTAGTTCACTTCAGCTTCTATAGACATATTCTTACATCCTTAAAAGACCAGAAAGTGATTTTCGGGTGTTGTTGATAATAGTGCCTAGGGTAGTGAGTACTCTTAGTGATTCACCTGATGTAAAATCTCTTCACAGCAACTTCATGGCCTAGACTCTGATGCCAGTAGACCAGTATCACAATGATACACACATCTTTAAAACGCTGAAGACTGATGGATAAATAACAGCACACCAAGAATCAGTCACAGCATCAGAGATCAGGGGTCTATAGAACAGAGTTGTAGTCCTGCCGCCAGTAAGCTAGCACGTGACGTGGTTACAGGTGTAACACCTTTGCTCCTTTACAGCCATTGCCACACTCGTGCAGACGCCCATCCTCTCTCACAGGTACTCATGCGATAACTGCCAGGCCTCCCAGTCTAACCGCCTCCACCCTGTAACATCATGCCTCTTCCTACCTGAAACCCTTCAATGGATTTTCCGTGCTCTTAAGACAAAATCCAACATAAGCTCCTGGGTTTACTGCATGGCCTACGCCTCCAGATTCCTCTCCACTTTCAACTCTGGATATCCTAACACATATTTTATTCCCAAAATGTACTGAAATTCTTTCGCTTCCTCTGTCTCACTAAGCTGTCTGTGTTCCTTGCCAATGATCTTCTTTCTGCCAAGAACATTGTTTTCCCTAAAACCCTCTTCTGGCTAATTCCACTGCTCCTCAACGTCTCAACTTAAGCATCAGTTTCTCAGGGAGAACGTTTCCGGCCCATTGATTAGCACAGATGCCTCTTGGAGGCCTGCTTACCACCCTGCATGCCCCCATTAGAACACGCACCCCAGTTCATTATAATGACTTTAGCGTCTGTTTCCTCACTCTAACGCAACTTTTCGAGTAAAGGGACAATGGTTATATTCACACTGGGGTTAACCAAAGACCATCCTCACCCCCTGACACAAAGTAGGCACTCAAAAAATTGTTAATGATTAAGTGATTTAATAAGTATGGCAAATCATATATCCTAAGGCTTTCTCACTCTTTATTCCTTAAAGCATAGCCTAGACCCAGGGAATCAAGGAATTACACTAAAGGAAAGTGTAAGCATAAATCACAAGGCATATAACTGAGATTCTGGATTGCTGGAGGGGAGTGGGGGGCTGCGGGAATACAGACTCTCATTCCTTGGCCTCAGAACGAGAGTTTGATGTTTGCTTTTCTAGTGTCTTTACTTGTTCTTATTGACCAGTGTGATACGTAACTAGTCAGCATTAATCGTTTTGAAAGTCTCCGGAAATCAGAAAGCTGAGCTTATGTATGAAGGATTTTGTTTAAATTGTTTCCAGATGATCAGGCTAAAAAACCCACCTATTTTAAGGAGAAGCAACTATGAGTGATGTGAGAATTAAACTGAGGAAATGGAGTCTTAAGCTAAACACAGAGAAGGAGATTTTAAAGGAAATTAAGGTAAAAGGCATCGGTCTGTTACAAGAGCTTTAGGTGGGTTTTTTTTTTTCCTGGTAAATTTAAAGGCAGCTTCCTGACAATAAACATTTTTAAACGACTCTAAGTGTATCACTGAGGGTACTGGTGCTATTTATCCCATTTCTCTAACCACTGTCTGAGCAGTTTCCCAAGTAGGGAAGCTCTAATGGATTTAAATCGGCGTACCTGAAACTTAAGCTTTATGGTTTCTGGTCCTGCCTTCACTCCCCTTTACAGTACATTCTCTTCCGCACTGAAGAACGTTCCATAAGCCAAATAGTTATTGCTCATTTCCTCCTTGAGTTATCTGTGCTTTCGTGTTTCCTACATAGTGTACCACCTGCCCCTTTGATATCCTCCACCCCCAGCCCTATTCGACCTTATAAATTAATTGATGATCCTTGGGAGGATCCATGTCCCATACTGACCATAACTGCCACTGCTCAGGAAAGTGTCCTGAACGCCAACTTGTCCCCGCTCTGTGACATTAGGATCCACCCTACACAGTCATGTCTATAACCCTCCTTGTAAGCGCTTAGACCCAACTGTAATTATGTAATTGCTCTTGAATATCTGTCTTTCTCATCAGACTGAGAGCACAGTGAGTAAAAGGACCATTACAAATGCTGGTCAAGCAACCTCAGTTCTAAAGAATACATGTCCACCATTTCATAAAAATAATTAGGCAATTTCTTGGTACGCAGAGAGGCAGGTCAAACTAATTGTTTCTGCCTTTTAATTTTTATTTACAAAACAGAAGAAAATCCTCAGGATTTAAATTTGACAAATGGGAAGACAAGAGTTCTCTTCATAGCTAGAATAGCTATATCTACTTTCTTCTTAACATTCTTTTTTTTTTTTTTTTTTTTTTTTGCGGTACGCGGACCTCTCACTGTTGTGGCCTCTCCCATTGCGGAGCGCAGGCTCAGCGGCCAGGGCTCACGGGCCCAGCCGCTCTGGGGCATGTGGGATCTTCCCGGACCGGGGCAGGAACCTGTGTCCCCTGCATCGGCAGGCGGACTCTCAACCACTGCGCCACCAGGGAAGCCCTCATTTTTTTCATATATATTTTTTTACATTTTCATATATATATATATTGCCAACCTTATGAAATCAAAATATTTATCCAACTATTAAAGGTCTTCCAAAACCTGGCTCAATCCTATTATCCATGCTTTGAACTACTCTCAAAATCTTTTTACTTTGCCCAAAATGATTTGTTTGTAACCCTTCCAAACCTATTTGCACAAAAAGTTCTCCTTGATTTTTGTTTTGTATTATCATATATCTTGAATATCCACCCCTACTTCAGCCAATTCATATCCTACCCTGTCTTTCAAGATCCAGTTAAAATCCACGTCTTCCAAAAAGTGTACTTTAGAATATCCAGCCTGAATTAAACTCTTACTGTGGTACTGTATCAACCAGGTAAGCTATCAACTGTAACAGTTCTAATGCAAAGTTTGTTGCTTTCTCAGGGAACAGTACTGACACAGACACAGGTGGGGACAGGCCACCTCAGCACTGTGATTCATTGACCAGGAAGACAAAGGGTTTCAGTGAATCTTTCCCAAGGTGACCCTGGTGGTGGTCTCCATTCTAGCCCACCAGAAAGCGACAGCACTAAGAGGAGACCTAGCCAGAATTTTAGGTAAAGGGACATCATATATACTTACAATTTCATTGCGATTGTGAACTCAGTCACATGCCATTCCTAACCTCATGGGAAACTACAAAACGTAGTCTAGCCATGTGGCCAGAAGGAAGATACGGACTTTTGTAAACAGCTATGTTTCTCTGCCACAGAAATAGTGTAATGATGCTTCGTCAGATACATGTAACATTTCTCCTTTAATTACTAGTTATATCATTTTTATGATTTAACATTTCCCATTGCTTATTTACTTAAAAACACAGACCTTTACAAATATTAAAGATCTTAGGTAAGATTTTGCCAGATCCTGGCTTGTTGTCAATCCTTACTGAATTCACTAACAGGGGCTTCTAAGTACAGATATTCTGAGATGTGGTGAAGAGCCAGAACTGTACCCTTTATGCACCAGATGTAAGGAGATAGAGTTGCCATGACGTTGTGAAAGTTGAATAGAGAGATCTGTGTTCTCAGCCAAACAGGAGGCTTGCCCATTCCAGCAAAGAGGTGGAATTTAAGGGAAGAGGTAGACAGAATTGCCCTTGAGATCTCTCTCATGCATAGAAAAGATAACACTCAATACCCATCAAAAGCATCCATTTTTAAGAAAAATGATGTATCCTTACATGATACCGGTAACGTGTAAGCAGTTCTGAATAGTTGCATGAGTTGAGGCAACTTGACGGGGATATTTGTTTAGACTGGTAGTAACATAATTGATGGTTATCTGTTACTTATCCTGAGCAAGGATTCATTTAGATCAGGGATGCCTGATGATGAAGAGTCGGACCGAGAAGCAAGAAAGAATCACTAGAGTTAAACAGGAGGACGGGCCAACCAGGAAGCAACTGGAAGGTAGTTCAAAGGCACGTGAAACATAACTGAACTCTGATGGGTGATGGTATGTGGAGATTCAAGTATACATGGTAGTTAACTTGAGGAGGTGTATGGAAGTAAAGAGCAAAATCCCAGAAGTGGACCTGTGCTCAGACGCAAAATGTCCTTCCCCCGCAAATGTTGGAAAAGCCAGTGCTAAGAGCCATTGTGGTAGCAGACATGGGTCCCAAGGTAGCAAAAGAGGCAACTATTACAGGCAGGAAATTAATCTAAATATTTCCCCACTCAATATGCAAGTCAGTTTTGTACTGTAGATTCCATCTCTAGAATTTGCCCATGCCCAGCCACAATCCTTGCCTAAACCACTGCATCTTTCTCCGGAATGACTAATACTTTCCTTATTGGTCTCTCCACATTCTCTCTGGTTCAGTCGACCCGCTCCAGCCACATCCCATATTGCAACCAGAATGACCTTTTAAAATTCTGTGTTAGGATGGATTCCTCAACTAGACCCTGAAACAAGGACTTGGGTCTAGGTAAGCTGTCTGGGAGGTGACCACCAGAAGCACAGGTGAAGGAGTGGGGAAAGGAGACAGCAAATGGCAATGAGCCCTGAGTAGATGACTACAAAGGGCAACTGGTGGGCACTTCTAAGCAACCAAACAGAACACATCTCAGAATCACAGAGCACATCTCAAGCAGAGAACGTCCCAGTGAGGGATGGGAGAGCCAGCATTTGTTGATAGTTACTCCAGTGGACATTAAATATCAGCCATTTCCGAGTCTATCCATGGGTGTGGTGAGCTTTCGCGTCACTGACGGCAGCTGCCAGGTAGAAATAAGAGAGTTGAGGATGCGACAGATTGGAAACTGTCAACATGACTGGGTTAGGGTTAGGCTTAGGGTTCATTACACTACAGGTGAACTGTTCAAATGAGAATTTGGGGGTTCAAGGTTATCATGACTCCACCCAAAAGGCCCCATCCCATGTCTCAGGGTCCTATTACTTTATTATTCGGACCCTGACTTTTACACGAGAGAACTACCAGGCTCTGCATTCCATTTCCTTCAGATTTTCATCTCCTGTCAGATTTGTAATACAATCTGTCCCGTGGCTGTAGGAGTACTCCACTTTTCAGAGTGTTCCGTAAATGACAGCTGTTGATCTGAGCCTGTTATTTTCTTTCTTTAGGCTTCAAGGGATGTTAACAAATAGAAGACAACTCTGCAATCCATGTAATTTTACCATTTGCCCCCATATACTGGACTCAAATACAGAGGTCATCGCAGAGGTTACCTGTTCTGCTTCAGCCTTTACCTCAACCAATGCACAGGGGTGACTGGGTAATTATGATGACACAACATTCTGGGGATTATCACTATCCCATTTACTACTGTCAGAAATGGTAAATATCACCAGTGAAAGTGCAGTTTCCAGAACCCTATTCTTAGAGTCTGCTTTTCATTGTAACTTCAGTACTAACCCTCATTTGAGTTCCCTAAATAGAAAACACTGAGATAAGGACTTTCCTGCAGGCAGTTTATTTAGGATGTGCTTCTGGAAATACAATTCAAGCAGTAGAGCGCGGAGAAATCTAATAAGTAGGTTACTCAGAGGAGTAACTGGAGCTCAGTCCCTTTAGGGTTTTTTAAAGGATCGTAGAGTGATTCCTCAGTATTTTCCCTCTGAAGGATGAAAAACTCCACTCTCTCTCCTTTGTTGAGAATTGATGGTTATGGCATGAAACGCCCAATGCTTTGCTGACTCATACAGCAGCTGAACACGTACTGTGCCACCAGAGAAGGTCCCAGTGAGGAGAGCCCATCGAGAGGGCACACCAGGGGGCCTGGGAGCCCTCAAGCACAGAGAGCTGCGCGTGAACTGAGAGCAGGCAAGGGAGCAGTGCTGCCTCACTGACTGTGCTCTCCCCTTAAAAGCATTCAATGACTTCCCAGGGCCAAGTCAAAAACCTTGCTCTGAGTTATAAACCCTCTACCCCGTGACTCCCTTGTCTCTGCCCTTCCATCATGCTTGTCTTCCTCTGTTCTTCCAGTAAGTTCCTCTAACCTGCACTGCTGCAGCTAAAGCACTCTGGCCCTTCTCTTCCCTTTGCTGTTTCCATAACCCTCAGATTCCTGGAATGCCATTTCCCTTGGGATGGCTTCCCTGAAGCTTCAGGTAAGACGAGCTCCTGTTGTAATTCACCTCCATGGCATCCTGTATGTCCACTTTTATAACACTTGGCATCCTTATTATTACATATTCGATGTCTGACCTTGCTCACTTGGCTAGACATTCCATGAGAAGAGGAACTGTATTTGTTTTGTATCTCGAGCATCTTAACTAATATATGTTGACTAAATAAAAAAAGAACTTAGAGCTGAGCTATTCTGACCTGAAATACGGAGCTAGTGACTAGGGGCTGATTTCAAAGCCACATGTGACACTTAGACAGCAGGAAAGAGTACGAGGGCCAGATATGGAGAATAGGAGACGTCAGACCTGGGCAAATCGGTTTAACGCACATTCTGGCAACTGCCAGCCGATATGTGCAATTGTTCATTACAATTCCTCTTTGGAAGAGACAATATCAGCATGTCATTAATGTAAGAAAACACATCTTCCCACTCACCACTATAACATTAATTCAACATATGATCACTGAAGTCCTATCTAATGGGATCAGAGCTCTTCAGGAAAACTTGATAGTTCTCAAATAGTTTACAATCTCCTAAAAGCACTCAACCATTTTATCACATAATTTGGATACAGACAAAATTAGGCAGTATTAGGACATAATCCTCCTTGTAATAATTCAACATAATTACAGTACCTGCTATTTTTCCATATATCTTTTATAGCAATACAATGACAATAAATGCATCAAATAATTATTATAGGCCTAAGATATATAGTTGAATTTGCTCATAGGCATTTATAAACTGTATATTTAAGGCTTATGTAATTTTGATGAATGAGACAAACAAAACACTGCTCTTAACTGTTTTAACAATGAAATAGAAGAGGGTACAAGTGAGATCCTTGGTAGAACAGTTGCCTCTGAAACCTTGCATCTCATCAGGCATTCAGTGCTCCAGGCTAGTAACAGAGATTTTGATTGCCTTCCCCTTTTAATAGCAAATTCTTATGGCTTAGGTATTTATAAATCCAAAAATATGGTTATTTAGAAGAACTGAAACCTACAGAAAGGTTATATTCTATTTACTAGCTATTCAGTCAAGTAGGCAAATACATAGAAAAGAACCCAATATAAATACATGCGCTGTGTGGTTAACTCTGCATTCCTCCTCTCATGAGTGCTGGTGAACGCTTAGCTAAGACTGGTTACTAGAGAGACTGTTGTAGTCCTTGGCTGTATCCTTTCCCGTTACTCTAAGCCTCTGATCTCCCCGCACCATGTACCCACAGGTGCAGCTCCAGTAGCAAAGATGATATGATGACTTTGACAGCTCCGATGGATTTTGGCTGCCACCAAATACATATCTGTTGTTCTATTAGTTCTACTTGTGTCTTTGTTACTACCCCAAATCAAGAGAGACTGACAAACATTTAGAAAAGAATATATGCTTTGGCCACACACAGTACAGAATCCATATCTTTGACCAGACACTGATTTGCTCAATTAACCCTCTGAAGTCTCCGAATTTCAGTTCCTCACCTGGATGGTTGGGAGAAACGTATGTGAAAAGTCCTTACTTACACGTAACAGCCACTCTTCACATATGCTGGCATCTTTACCCTGCTTTCATCGTTAAGTGGCACTAGTGTTACTTCTGAATGCTTGCACATGCCTGTGAATGCCATCTGAGTTGTGTCTGTGGAGTAGAAAAACTGATTCTGATGAAAAAAAAATTTAGAAAACCCAACCTTATTTTTTATATGTAGAAAGAAAACATACAACTAATATGCAAAGAAACTGAAATAGGATAGAGCACCTATTCTTTCCTGGAGGGCAATATATCAGCCAAATAGTGTAGAAAAGATTTAGGAGCACCACTCAGAACAGAACCTTGAGAATTTTCATTACACACCTCTTTTTTTTCCAATTTTGTGTGTTTCAGAACACATGTAACAGGGAATGGAGAAAATGAATCATGGATGAGATCTGGCCCATACGAGATCCAGTTCATTTCTCCCCTCTGCTGAGTGTGCAGGATGACTGCAGCCGTGCTCAATTCAGGGACAGGGACGAGATCTGGCTGCGGTTCTGCCATTACTCGTTGTAGCGGGTTGAATGGTGGACGCCAAAAGTACGTCTACCAGGAACCTCAAAATGCGACCTTATTTGGAAAAAGGGTCTTTACAGATGCAGTTAAGGATCTCATAGTGAGATCATCCTGGACTCAGAGTCAGTCTTAAAGCCAATAACATGTATCCTTATTAGAGACAGAGGGGGAAAAATCATGGGGACAAAGGCCATGAAAGATGCAGACAGACTGGAGTGATTATGCCATAATCCAAGGAAAGGCTGGAGCTATGAGAACCTGGAAGAGACACAGAAGGATTCTCTGCTAGAATCTTAAGAGGGAGCTTGGCCCTGCCAACATCTTGATCTTGATCTTGGAAACTCTAGAACTGAGAGAATAAGTTTCTGTTGTTGTAAGCCATCAAGTTTGTGGTCATTTGTTATGGCAGCCCTAGGAAACTAGTCCAGTTTCCTCATATATAAAAATAATGGTGTTGGAAAAGGTGATTCCCAAAGCATCTTCCAACTTTGATTCAGTGACTATGATTAGCTGGCATATAGGCTGACAGCAAAAATCTGAAGCTATAGAAAGGTTACTGGGGAATTTGAAAGCTTCTCATTCTTTTTCAACTCCAATTTCTGTATAATTTCACCACACTAGGTGTATGCAAATTCCAACTCAGAACTAAATAAGGGTGAAAAAATCTGTCTCATCATGACACAGAATGCACATCTACAAGATATTTATACAAACACTGGTTCATAGCTGAGAAAATTTATTCTAAGCACTGCTACTTTACACTCTATAGTTGTAGTGAAAATGAGTTTAATCTGTTATTTTCTCTTTGGTTAAGTGGTCACTTGAAATTCATTCAACTGGTCAAATAGCATTTATGGAAGATTTACTTTGACATGACATTGTAGGATGAGCTGGAGGCACAGAAATAAACAACAGAGAGCCCTGCTGTGTCTCAGAGTTCAGTGGGAACAACAAGCAAGTAAACCAAAAGCTACACTGAATTGTAGTCAGCGTGATAACTTCTATTTTAGGGGTATCTCAGAAGATGTGTAACACAGGAGATGAGCATTGAGCTCAGCACAGGAATCAGGGAAAGCTGCTTAGATGAGGAAACATGAACTATCTCATAAGATGAATAGATGTAATCAGGAACAGTAGAGGGGAAACATGTGATAGTTAAATGCATAGTTATATGGAAAGATGCTCAGAAAACTGGACATTAGTGAGCTTAGCTGGGACACAGTGCGCATGTAACTATGTGGTAGGAAATAGGTTTACCGAGATGGTCAAAGATCATCACATGAGGACCAGGTATCATGAACTGGGTAAACGCAAAGGGTTGAACAGAAAGTAGAGAGTTGACAGAGCTTCATAACTGATCTTATTGGAGCTAAGGCACCTGTTAATGTCTATCGCCGACATGGTGACTAGGAGGACAGCAGCATCATTTACCACAAGGGCAGGGACAGATTTGGCAGAGAATATGGGGACATGAGGAGTTCTAGTTAAAGGCACACACAGGATATCTTCATGGAGCTGTCTAGCAGTGCAATACATTTGAAATAAGAAAATAAACCCATGCTTAAATACTGACTTTCACATCATCTGTAGGTGAGGTCTTTCAGGGATACACATGGTGTTAAAGAAGAGAGAACCAGCACAGTAATTCCAGGGAACATCACGTGAAGCGTGAGCTGAAGAAGGGGGTCCGTGAACCAAAGAGAAGATACTGACAGAAATGAGGGAAATGCAGCTGGAAACGGTGTTGACCTATGAGCTACTGAAGGAAGTGATTCAAAAAAGAGATTCCAGCAGCATCAAATGCTCTGAAATATAAGGAAAAAAGGCAACCATTAGATATAGCCAGTGGAAAATGACAGGCAAATTTAGGATGAGTAGTCCAATGGAAGTGTGAAAGAAAAAAAAAATCCAGATGACAAAGTGATTTAGTTAGAAATTGAACCCAGGAAACACAATTGCCAAAAGCTTGGTTCTAAAAATAAATATACAGGGATTTCCCTGGCAGCCCAGTGGTTAAGACTCCACGCTTCCAATGCAGGGAGTGCAGGTATAATCCCTGGTTGGGGACTAAAATCCCACATGCTGCACAGGGTGGCCACAAAAAAAAAAAAGAGAGAGAGAGAGAGAGAGAGAGAGAGAGAGAGAAATAAATAAATAAATAAATATACATAGAAATGGGGCGTCTAGAGATGGGAAGGAGAAAATAAGAGAGGGACCATGCCTTCGAAAATGACAGAGGAGCTGGGATACAGAACACAGAGGGAGGAATTAGCTATAAACAGGGAAGGGCATCAGGCAATAAAACAGAAGTCCTTTATGGAGGTAGAGTTGGTATATGAAAAACTGCACATAGTTAATGTATACAATGTGATGAGTTTGGACATATGCATATAGCCATGTAACCACTGCCACAATCAAGGGAAAAAAACTAAGGCAACAGTGGCCGGAGATGATGGTATATTTATAGTGAGAGTAATAACAGACTCCATGAGGAAAAAGCCCTTTCTGTTCTTCAACTTCCTTTTCTGTAAAAAGAAATAATAACAGTACCTACCTCATAGGTCGATGGTGAAAATTAAACTAAAGAATACATGTAATTCAGTAAAATTGTACTTTAGCACATATTAAGTAAGCTCACAAATGTTGATGATTCTCATTATTATTACTGTTGCTATTGGTATGATTTGTTTCCTATTAGAAAGAGGAAGAGTATGAATGGCAGAATTTCCTGGGAATGTGGTGTTTCAGGGGGAAGCAGCAGCCTGAGAGGATGATGCAATCTTGAAACAGTAGTTACATAAATAAGAAAAGCAGCTGTCTTAGAGAAACACTGAAGGATGGGCTAGAAACGTGACACCCCGTTGGTGATTGGAGGCCACAAATTTGTGATTTTCTAAAGTGGAGAAAAATAGGAACATGGAAGGCAGTGGGTTGGAATGATCTAGAGCTGGAATCAGGAAGTACAGACTCAAAGGAAGGACCAAAAGGTAGAGAACTCGGAGGCTGGCAAGAGGGTTTGTAGTTCATGAAGTTCCCAGATGGTAAGGAGCAAACTGGGCCCCTGGTGGCTGTGGGTTGAATTTGTTTTATGGGGTTTTAAACATACACAAACGTATACATTAGAAAAGTAAGTTACACATGATGTATAATATATTATCTAACAATTATTAATATGTTTATATACTTAAATCTATAAGTATACACATACATTCTCAGTGCATGAGTGGTAAAGATGTGCTAAAAACACAATGGTTAACCTCATATAGTTGGCATAAGTTCAATGGGTTTTTTAGACACTGTTACTTGTATCTAGAAAAAAGATTTTTTTCAATGAATATTTCAATGAATATTTCAATGAATATTTCAAAAAAAACTGGATCTGCATTTTAAAATTGATGAAGAAAACCAGAACAGATGAATATAAGGAATAACAGTGTATATGGTAATGAATATACATGTGCTTTCTCCCGGTGTTTCTCATCCTTGGAGCTTCTATTTTTCATCATTATACCCCTCACTCATACTCTGAACATATTGTCTTTCCTGGATTTTGGCTTATCTCCATCTTCAATGAAATACATAATTGTTCCTGACACATCATACAGGTTGAATAATGGGAGACCGGGTTTTGATTAAGTCTTAAGACCTGAATCTAAGAATAGTAAGACAGCCATGCATCTATTCTTAGTTGTCATAATGAATTATCTTATTGCCTAAACCAGGCAATTTGATACAGTATATTTGACTTTACCAGAGGTTGAAAAATAGGAAATGATATTCTCATGTTTCATGACTAGTTCTGTTAGATCTTACATAAAATAAGTCAACTTGGCATTCCATTGCTCAACTACGTCCTTTAGGCTGAAATAACCCTCTATTATCCCAAATAAAGCACTTTATCAGATCACAATTTGTCTCAGTAATAAAGCTAATTGTGTAATCAATCACAATCATATTGTTTGAATATGGTGATTGTCTGGGCGACAATTCAGTCTTTCACATGAAAATGAGACATATTATGTAACACATTAACAAAATTTGTTTTGTCTTCCTAACTTCCAACCATCTACTGATTAAACCATTATGCTGCCTGAGAGAATGCATTAAATATATATAATGACGTTAAGGATTTTTCTTTAATTTCAGAATCATTACAAATGGTTTTCTGGGTAAATACCATTGCTGAGTTGAAACATCTATTAAAATAATAGATGAGTTGTCATCACTAGACTTACTTAAGCTTAGAAACCCATGTTTATATTTTCTTGTATTTTTACAAGGAGCCATAGCTCACCAATTCAAGTATGTTTAATGCAACCTTACAAATAATATAACAAAATGATAATACTAACCAAAATTTTCACAGGCCTGAATATTGGCATAGGCTATGCTCATTTTAACGTGTTTCTGTACAAGAGTCAACCACAATCTCATATAGAGACACAATTTATTTATTCAACAACGATTTATTCAATTAATTACGTCCTAGGCACACTGCTGAGCATTAAGAAAACAACATTAAACGAGATACCCATGTTCCATGTCCTGGAGCTTAAATTCATAAACACACTGGTGTTAGACGAGTTTTCTCAGCAGTAGGACTAATTTGCTGAATTCACCAATTTACTGATTTGCCAAGAACATATAGACATATATTCAATATTTAGTAAATAAATCAAAAATTCTTACTAAAATTGTTAAAACCTTGTTTTTACGTTGGTAACAATCTTGTCAAACCTATTAAAAATAACCTTTTGGTAAGTCAGTACATTTCGTAAATTTGGTGATTTGGCCATTGGACAAGTTAATCGTTCAGTGAGTGGAGAGTTGGGTGTCACTGAATGTTTCTTCCTACCCTTGCTGATGTCCAAATCCCAGGACTAGCTTGGTGGTCCTTTACTAATTCTCATTGAATCTCACCCAAAACTGTGTGTAGCTATTGCAGGAGGAACTTAGATCTGCCTGGTAGATGGTGACACAGGGTCTCAGAACAGTATCATACTTTATAGCCAGCCCCTAAGGTTGGAAATTCAGAGCTGACACTATCTGGGTACTTATGCCATGTTTAGATTCACAAATCAGTACCACAGCAAACCCTACGAGGAAGGGCAGAAGGTTCTTTGGAGGCATGACACATTCTGGCAAAATCAGGTGTGAGGTTGTCACAGTAGCAATGCTCACTGACGACTTTATAGAAAGTTGTGAGGGTGAAGCCGCAATCAGATAACACGTTACGGGTAAACTTTTCATTTCCCCAGCAAACATTAGAGCTACACTTGTTAATTATTAAACTTGAACAGGACACTTGTCTCTGCCTTCAAAATTTCAGCTCTAGTGGAGATGGAATGCCATATGACCACAGGCAAGATTTAAACTTTTGTGCCTGTGTCTCATCAATAACAAGCTAGGAATTATAGTAATAATTATCACAACCAGTAGCGATGAGGATGAAATGAGATAATGAAGATTAAGTGCTTAGAAGCAACTTCTCAAAGCTGATACCTGGATTTCTTCCAGAACAGGTAAAAAGGTAAACAGATATTGTCAATGACACATGTCCAGATCACAGATGTACATCCAGGGAGCTTCTCAGACACTCCAAGACACTCCAGACACTCCAAGGGTTCTGGATTTTATCTTCTAGACTCTGAAGAGATACTAGAGTGTTTTAAATCAGAGAAGTGTTATAGTGAAATGTACATTTTAAACGGAGTGTCAAAAACCCAGGAATAGCAAAATTAAAAGCACCAGATCCTGGGCATATACCCTGAGCATATACCCTGAGAAAACCATAATTCAAAAAGAGGCATGTACCACAATGTTCATTGCAGCTCTGTTTACAATAGGCAGGACATGGAAGCAACCTAAGTGTCCATCGACAGATGAATGGATAGAGAAGATGTGGCACATATATACAGTGGAATATTAGCCATAAAAAGAAACGAAATTGAGTTATTTGTAGTGAGGCGGATGGACCTAGAGGCTGTCATACAGAGTGAAGTAAGTCAGAAAGAGAAAAACAAATACCATATGCTAACACATATATATGGAATCTAAAAAAAAAAAAAAAAAGGTACTGATGAACCTAGTTGCAGGGCAGGAATAAAGAGGTAGACATAGAAAATAGACTTGAGGACATGGGGTGGGAGGGCGAAGCTGGGACGAAGCGAGAGTAGCATCAACATATACACACAAACGAATGTAAAATAGTTGGCTGGTGGGAAGCAGCCGCATAGCACAGGGAGATGGCTCAGTGCCTTATGATGACCTAGACGGGTGGGATAGGGAGGGTGGGAGGGAGACTCAAGAGGGAGGGGATATGGGGACATGCGTATGCATATGGTTGATTCGCTTTGTTGTGCAACAGAAACTAACACAGTATTGTGAAGCAATTATACTCCAATAAAGGTCTATTAAAAAATATTAATAATAAGTAAGAGTTTATTGTGCAGATAAGGATAGTTCTAGAACGGGGAGCTTTGACATGCACAACTGACATGAAGCTCAGAGGCATAACATTCCAGGATGGCTTATAAAGTGAAAATAAGGATTGTTTAACCTTAACACTGATTGGTTATTAAAAGAGGATTTCCACACAGCAGGGAACTGGTTAAAAGTGATTATCTTAGGGCTTCCCTGGTGGCGCGGTGTTTGGGAGTCCGCCTGCCGATGCAGGGGACGTGGTTTCGCGCCCCGGTCCAGGAGGATCCCACGTGCCGTGGAGCGGCTGGGCCCGTGGGCCATGGCCGCTGAGCCTGCGCGTGCGGGGCCTGTGCTCCGCAGCGGGAGAGGCCACAAAAAAAAAAAAGTGATTATCTTATACCACCTTTAGGAAGAGGACTTAAGTTTATTTTGCCATTACCAGAGGTATTTACAAGAAACAAGCTAATGAAATAAGCTAGATTCAGTTTTGTTTATGTGGCTTAAATGGTTTTGTCTGCTTGGGAGATTTCTAAGCCTGGTCTCCATGTTATATTATTTTAACAGGATCATTCTCCTAATGGTGTAGATGACTGGATATAGATAGGGATTTAGATATGGATAGAGATAGATACAGATACAGGTGTAGGTATAAACAGATAAAGGTATAGTATAGATATACATAGGTGTAGGTGTACATGCAGATATAGGTGTAGACATGGCATTTAACCAATGAAAGAAGTTTCTTCCTAGAATCAGGCTCAGTGCTAAGTGCTTCACACATATTATTTCCGAAATTAACAAGACAGCCTTTTGGCCTCCAAGGAGTTCATATTCAGGAGTGAGGGAGGGTTTTGCCATGAGAAGTTTCGAAGAGGAATAATACTGAAACCCAGCCTGCAGGGAGCAGTAGGGGAACCAGTGCTGTCTCTGCAGATCAGTGTGGCAAAGACCTGAGGGCAAGGGGTTGGGGGCTTTGTTACATTAATAACAATAAACTTTTATTACAGGACAGGCATTATATCCATCATCTAATATAATGCCCACAATGAATAGGTAGGACAGCTTCTACTGCTAGATAAGTTTCCTTATCTATTTTATAGATAAGGAAACTACAGTCAGTGGGAGGTATTTCATGAAGTCAAACTGGAGAATCACATATTCTGATTTTCTTTTTAGAAAAATAACTCTGGCAAGAGTAATGTGAGTATAAATTATATCTCATTCTCTTTTCTTTAAAAAGAACAGTGACAGATTGTAGGACTATGAACTTGAAAGCAGAGAGATCAAACTCAAAACTATCGTAGTGGTTCGATGCCAAATGACAGGGGGCCGGAAGAACGCCACTGACATGATAAAGGTCAATGAGAAACGGAGGGAGAAGACCAGAGAGAAAAAGTCTGGGGTGACTCCCAGACAGCTCTTTGTGGACTGGGGGAAAAGGCAAACATGGGATTTGGAAGACCCAGCAGGTTTGGTGGGGGTCATGGTAGAGCTGATTTCAGTTTTGAATGTTTTGAGAATAAGGCACAACTGGTTATCCTCACAGAAATGCCATTTGCAGAAGTTTGTCTGGAGCACCAGAGCAAGATCTGTAAATCGTCATCATATGGGTGGTAGGTGAAGCTGTAGCGGGGCTCCTTGTAAAGAAGCCATTGAAAAGTAAGTGATAAGAAGCATGTTTACTTATGACTCCACAGCTGTGCCACCTCCTCCTTGAAGCATGCCATGATGACATAGCTCAGCAGGACTGGACCTGTTCAAGGAGTGAGAGACCACCAGGTGTACAAGCATCAGCTACCATGACGCCATCACAGGGTCCAGCAAGTTATCATGATAGGCAGCTTCACACAGTTCCCTGACACCAGGTACCAACAGGAAGTATTGCCATTGCCATGAGACTGAAATCTAGGGCAGTAAATTACTCTACGAGAGAAAGGCTTAAAGACTCAGGAGTGGGAGAGGCTGCTTTGCCACAGCCATGACGTCTTCCTGGAGGGTACCCACATGACCAGAGGCAGCTAAAGTCCGTGAGTAAGAGAGAGCCACCGTGAAGGAGATGTTCCTGTCTTTCCACGTCATCCTTGGAAAAAAGCATCAGCAGAGACAGTTTTTAAAGTAAAGGTCTCAACAGTTTTACACAATATTTTATTGTCCTGTCTTCTGTGAATGATCAAAATAATATGCTTTACTAAGACAGAGCTTGATACTATTTCATTTTGCCTTATTCTAAAGACACAGCATCTGTGACCTGAATATTCTGCCTTTAAAAATCATTAAATAAAAAATATTCTAAACCCATCATCATAAAGTCTGTTAGATTAAGACAAACTATGTTCAAATGAGAACAGCAGTTGATGACTGCTATTTTATTTAAGAAGTTAACATTTTTTTCCCTTTGAGTTCAAAACACTTGGAAAACAAAACCAGCCTGCTGTCCAGATAGGATCCTCCCGGTACTGAGTGTATATTATGAACTTCTGAGGGTAGATTATTACTCTGTTTTGGATCCTTAATTCAAAGCATGTCTAAGTGCTTTGAGGCTTACAGGCAGATTTTCATGATTATGTGGAGAACTGTATATAAAAGATAAAAAATGTGAAATAAACAAAACCACCTCTGTGAGCAAACAGCAACACAGAACCACCCTCAGGAAGCTAGTCAGTAAAAACAGAGGATGACTGCTAAATGGCCTCAAGTCTAGTAGAAAAGAAAAATGCTTTTAATTCCCCCTGCTATGAAACTCCCAATTCCATTTCAGTTAGTCATCATTATAGCCATTTAGAATTTAGCTTAAAATTTTTAAAAAAACAATAATATTAACTTTATCTTTTCAAGTGTTTCCTTAATATGTCTGTATATATCATTATGATATTATATTGAAAGCTGAGAGGGGACATTCTTAATAACATCAATCTATATCCTGTTAACAACTGCTTTCTATTTTTAAAGCTACTTTCTTGTATACCATATACTTCTCTATGCAAACTCTCCATTCCTAAACACACACTTATGCACATATACAAACATATAAGCAAACACGTACACAATATTTTATGCTTTGCTAACAGGTCCTGACCGAATCTTTCAAAGCTGATAGAAATATAACTTGAGAGTCCCACTAAGTGTAATACTGGGGGCTTCCCTGGTGGCGCAGTGGTTGAGAGTCCACCTGCCGATGCAGGGTACACGGGTTCGTTCCCCGGTCCGGGAAGATCCCACGTGCCGCGGAGCGGCTGGGCCCGTGAGCCATGGCCACTGAGCCTGCGCGTCCGGAGCCTGTGCTCTGCAATGGGAGAGGCCGCAGCAGTGAGAGGCCCGCGTACCGAAAAAAAA
>NW_006787829.1:1539775-1581925 GCF_000442215.2 Lipotes vexillifer
CTGATTCTAGCACATATCTTGCCCTAAATAATTCAGTAATATTAGAAAGATACCTTTAAATGATAGGGATGTTTTTGGTATAGAAAAATGTAGAGCACAACAAGTATACAAGTGTTCTTTTGGTCATGTAACTTGATCTATTCTCCTAGACATTATAGTTGGCATAATGAAATTTTAAAAATTAAAATTTTAAGTGGCTCACAGGTTACATCCACAAATCCAGCACTTACCCAAGATGTGGCTCAGTTCCAGAAACTTTTCTTTTTTTGCTCTCTTATACAGCTCTCTGAAACAATGTGTCACCCTAGAAGTTGACACCTCTAGAAGTTGACAGTCTTTTGACCACAAGGTGGCTGTGATTTCTTCAGATTTCCATATTTGGGTTGGTTATTTATTTGGTATTCACTGTGTTTTTAGTAAACATCTTTCAGGTCTGCTACTCAGTGCTAGATCAATATGGGAAAAATCTAAATATTGTGGTTATATGAATACCAACCTCAAAGCAAATATACTACTCTAATTCTAGTTGTTGGGTCTAGAAGAGCTTTTAAATAAAAAGTGTAATTACATATTACCATTAGTCTGAGTTCTTAAGGGAGCTATGGATCTCACAGCCAGGTTGCATCATATCTGTTCATGCAATTCAACAAATCAACAGATACAAGCAAATAATACATATGTTAAGAAATAACAGAATGTCATTTGATGGCGATACATGCCAGGAAATAATCGTTAAACACACACAAAGAATGATGCTGACAAAAATTTTTTAATGCTTCAAGTATTCTACATTAATAAATTTTAAAGTATTTAACAACTCATGAAACTGGAAAGTTCAACAAAAGTGTATTCACTTGCATATACATATATAACTAAGTATTTAAAGTACATATTTATATAGCTAAGCATATGTTTATATAACTGAGTATATATAACTAGGTATATATAAAACTTTCAACCTTTAGTCACAGTTATTAGGCATTTTGTAACCAAGACAAAGAAACAAATAGGTTTGAGACCTGGGTAAACTCAGATTACAATTCCCATAAGAACTCCATCTGTCACTCCTTTTTTTCTTCCTTCTTGTATTTGTTTGCTCAGATAGCTTTAACAAAATCTGTTTGTTGAAAGATAGCTTTTAACAAAAACTAAGTGGCTTAAACAGCACACATTTATTTCCCACAGTTCTGAGGCTGGAAAGTCCAAGATGATGGCTCCAGCACATTCCGTTCCTGGTGAGAGTTCTCTTCCTGGCCAGCAGGCGGTCACTTTTTCTCTGTGTCCTAACATGGCAGAGAGAGCGGGCTCTCTCTTTTCTTCTTCTTATAAGGCCACTAATCCCATCATGGGGGTCCCACCCTCATGACCTCAACTAACCCTAATTACCTCCCAAAGGCCCCATCTCCAAATACCACCACATTGAAGATGAAGGCTTCAGTATATGAACTTGGGTGGGGCGGACAAAATTCTGTCCACAGCACTTCTTATCTCTTCACCCATCACTTCTTTTATCTTCAAAAGAAAATTATACAAGAGCTGTGAAAACCTTGGGTGGCTAGAGATGTAAACGTATGTGCCCAATGATGCCCGAAGTAAGTGCATTTAGGCAGAAAGGTAGAAGATTCTGTGGGTGACAGACATCATAAATTAATAGTGATTGTCTGAGAAAAGTGTTTTTATATCCAGTTAACATTGGTTTTGCAATACTAATACTCCTATATGTCTTTTTGTATGTTCTATATTAAACTAGTAAAATTATATGCACAAACAGTATTAAAAGGCACTTACAAAATGAACATTCCTGGTAGCAGTTACAAGCACAGTCTCCAGAGCCAGATGGTTTAGTTTTGAACACCTGTTCTGCCACTTACTAGCTAACTTTGGGCAAGTTAATAGACCTGTCTGTGCACCAATTTCCTTGTCTGTAAAAGAGGAATAACAATGCTATCTGTCTCATATGATGGTTGTGAAGATTAAATGAGCTAATTTATACAAAGCATCAATATATATATTATATAAAGAACAATTTCTGGTAGATAGTGAGCACTGTATGTTTGTTATTATTAGCAATAAATAAAAGGATTGTTAAATATGAATATAAGACCCAAAACAGGCTCTCAGAGGAGTTTTGATTACAAATAAGACTGGAAATAAATATGGAGTTCAATACCAAGTCATGGAACAGTAACCCTAAAAATGTAGGGAGTTTCTGAAATGGTTAAATCATGTCATTGTGTACAAAGGCTAAAAGTTTTTGAGGATAACCAAAGAAGCCATCAAATCAAATGTAAAGTATATGAAGACATATTTGGTTCATTGCTGAATCCCCAGAAATCAACCAACAACTATTCAATGTACAAATGAAGAAATATAAGCACCAACGGAATCATGTCTGTGTGAGGAACATTCAACATAAACAGTGGCAATGAATTGGGCCAGTCAAGACTTCAGGGAAGCCCACCAGACATCTGGTCAACAATAAGAAAGGAAATGTTAGTCTGCTCATTTGTGAAGTCTTTATGTTAGCATTAAAGAGAGTAACAAACTCAAATGCTGGCTAAATATATCTAAGAATTTAATACCTAAAGGCCTTGAACTCACCTATGCAGAACCTACCTAGAAGCCAGCTGTCAAAGACAATATGAGAAGTCTAGTAACAGGCAATAATTAACCACTCACTCCAACAATGTAGACAAGAAAGCTGATACAGATAGGCCTGCTTGTTCAGCCATTGAAGCCACTTCTTTTAGAAACACCACATGATTCACCTTGGGATAAAGTCCTTGAAAATAAGAGAATCCCAGCTTGAAAAGATATTAGCCCAAAATTTGGACCTGTAATGGAAGCTCTATAGAAAGACAGCTTTGCTCTATTAAGAACCAGCTCTGTCTTTCATTGTTGCAAATGACAATCTATGACTTGCAGCTATAGGTCTGGCTTGCAGAGGGTTTTGTCACAGTGTGATTTTAATGTATAAATAGCTAAAATTTCCAAATCTACAGCTGTTTGAGTATGCCATTAAAGTCTCCAATAGCCTTTTAAAGTTCTTTTTCTAGAGTAGTTAAGTGACAGAAAGTTTAGTAAGCATTTCTGTGTGGCTCTATTCTTTTGGCTACTTTAAAGTCTTCCAAATATCCATCTTTTCTACATGTTAATATTTCCAAGTTTTCATATGTTAATATGTTTTTAGTGTGCCGAATAATGTGATAAATGGCTAAAAAAATCCCCTGTTTATTGTCTCAGGAAAGCTGCTTAATTCCTAAAGAGAGACACAAGTAGTATTGAGCAGGTGAGCCAAGGAATGAATGGGAATTGAAAAGCAGAGATAGTAGGGCTTCCCTGGTGGCACAGTGGTTAAGAATCTGCCTGCCAATGCAGGGGATACAGGTTTGAGCCCTGGTCCGGGAAAATCCCACATGCCATGGAGCAACTAAGCCCGTGTGCCACAACTACTGAGCCTGTACTCTAGAGCCTGTGAGCCACAACCACCAAGCCCATGCGCCACAACTACTGAAGCCCATGCGTCTAGAGCCGGTGCTCTGCAACAAGAGAAGCCACTGCAATGAGAAGCCTGCGCACCGCAACGAAGAGTAGCCCCTGCTCGCTGCAACTAAAAACAGAAAGCCCACGTGCAGCAACGAGGATCCAATGCAGCCAAAAATAAATAAATAAATAAATTTATGAAAAAAAAAGCAGAGATAGTGAAAGCTGGTATTTTAAGTATATTATATATATATATTATGACTATTCCCTTAGCCAGTAAAGGATTTTCAAACAGACATAATGTGATTTGAACTCATAAGGTCTCTACTAACAGTATTTTATGTCATAAAACATGTAATTTTTCATTTCTTTGACCGTTTTGTCCAACAGCAGAGTGTGACACAATGTACAGCATAAATGAAAAATGTGACTTTGATATTTGCATGGAATTTACTTGCTCACTAAAAATAAAGTAACTGGTTAAGGAAATAAAATAAAAGGCAAGTTACTAATACAGAATACCTACTGAATCTGCATTTCTCATAATAGAGCATAAATGCATTTTGAAGAATCTTCCCAGATGGTGCTGACGTGCAGCTTGGCTTGTGAAAAGCTAGTGCATACAATCCTGGGAGGTAAGTTAAGGAAGGAAAAAAATCTGAGCAGGTTTAAATACTGTTCGGGAAGAGCAAGTTGAAGAGAGATAATGAGAAAAAGAGATAAAGGGGTAATCATTGCAAACAAGTTCTCTACAGGGACAGGGTGACACAATGATAAGCACGGAAGAACCACTCGACTGAGTCTCGGAGAAGAAACCCACGTCTGCACTGGAGCACAAGGCATGGAGGAAGCATGGACACACAATTCAATCCACAGACTGAGTGGCAGAATATTGATATTTCCAGGCTTTTCTCAAAGCCAAGCCATCTCTTGAGAGTGAGGAAAGATGCCATGAGGTTGGACATTCAATACAAGTGCAGAAAGCTTGAAGTAGCTGATTGCTTTGTAAATTAAGACACTATTGTGTTCTTTGTTCTGGAGAGGTAAATGAAGAAACCTCTCATTAGTATTTTGTACGTGCCTTAAACTATTACAACTACCATCCATTCAAATATGAACTCTAGGATTGATGAACTGGGCTGGGCCATTAGAATAGCTGAAAAGCCATGTTGAAAGAAATTTATCAAGTTCCAAGGCAGGGCTGGTTGTGACAGCCTTTGTTAGTTGTGGGTGTCATATCATCTGTGATTACCAACCTCTATAATGAATCATTACAATTTCCACATCACAGCTTATTTTCAAAACATTCATTCTGGGAGAGGATGAAAAGTTATTCTCTCTATAAACAACGTATTTCTGTTGAATCAACCCAGCTCTTCCATTTGTTTTGGGAGGCTCTAGCAAAGGATGCCTTTTCTCACCTTGCCCAGATTCCAGAATCTGCCCACATTCCTAGGCTCCTGTTCTCCTACATGTTCAAACCAGGAACAGTGCATATCTCTGGCAGTTCTTCCTTAGTCATGTCTCTCTCTGCTTTGATGGATTCCCATGATTAGATTGAGCCCACCCTGATAATCCAAGGTAACTTTCTCCCATCTCCAAATTCTTAACATAATTACATCTGCAAAGTCCTTTTTGGTATGCAATCTAACATATTTACAGGTTCTGGAGGTTAAGATATGGACCAATTTGGGGGAAGAGAGCATTATGTTGTCCATCACACTTACTTATCATTTCTTTTCTTTTATGGTAAGTACTTTTAGTGTACTTTCTAAGAAATTTTTACCTAATCTGAGTTTGGAAAGATTTTATCTTCTGTTTTCTAGAATACGTTTTATAGTTTTAGCGTTTATGCTTAGATCTATATCTGTCTCAAGTTAAAACTTGTCTATTGTGTGAGGTACGGGCTGATGTTTATTTGTCCTATACATAATTAGCTGTTATAACACCATTTGTAGAAGTGATTATAATTTCCTACTTGAGTTACCTTGGCAAGTTTGTCAAAAATTAATAACTATATTTGCCTGGGTATAGCTCTGTATTCTCTACTCTGTTCTGTTGATTTGTATGTCTACTTTTATGTTGATTACACTGTCTTGATTACTGTAACTTTTCAGAAAGTCTTGGAATCTCTGGAGCTTTCCCTGGAACTGTTGCTTAAATATAAAAATTTTCTGTGAATTAAAAATGTAAGGGCAGAAACTATCAAACTCTTAGAGGGAAACATAGGCAGAACACTCTATGACATAAATCACAGCAAGATCCTTTTTGACCCACCTCCTAGAGAAATGGAAATAAAAACAAAAATAAACAAATGGGACCTAATGAAACTTCAAAGCTTTTGCACAGCAAAGGAAACCATAAACAAGACCAAAAGACAACCCTCAGAATGGGAGAAAATATTTGCAAATTAAGCAACTGACAAAGGGTTAATCTCCAAAATTTATAAGCAGCTCAAACAACCCAATCCAAAAATCGGCAGAAGACCTAAATAGACATTTCTCCAAAGAAGATATACAGACTGCCAACAAACACATGAAAGAATGCTCAGCATCATTAATCATTAGAGAAATGCAAATCAAAACTACAATGAGATATCATCTCACACGAGTCAGAATGGCCATCATCAAAAAATCTAGAAACAATAAATGCTGGAGAGGGTGTGGAGAAAAGGGAACCCTCTTGCACTGTTGGTGGGAATGTAAATTGATACAGCCACTATGGAGAACAGCATGGAGGTTCCTTAAAAAACTACAAATAGAACTACCATATGACCCAGCAGTCCCACTACTGGGCATATACTCTGAGAAAACCATAATTCAAAAAGAGTCATGTACCAAAATGTTCATTGCAGCTCTATTTACAATAGCCCGGAGATGGAAACAACCTAAGTGTCCACCATCGGATGAATGGATAAAGAAGATGTGGCACATATATACATTAGAATATTACTCAGACATAAAAAGAAACAAAACTGAGCTATTTGTAATGAGGTGGATAGACCTAGAGTCTGTCATACAGAGTGAAGTAAGTCAGAAAGAGAAAGACAAATACCGTATGCTAACACATATATATAGAATTTAAGAAAAAAGAAATGTCATGAAGAACCTAGGGTAAGACAGGAATAGAGACAGAGACCTACTAGAGAATGGACTTGAGGATATGGGGAGGGGGAAGGATAAGCTGTAACAAAGCGAGAGAGAGGCATGGACATATATACACTACCAAACATAAAGTAGATAGCTAGTGGGAAGCAGCCTCATAGCACAGGGAGATCAGCTTGGTGCTTTGTGACCGCCTGGAGGGGTGGGATAGGGAGGGTGGGAGGGAGACAAAAGAGGGAGGAGATATGGGGATATATGTATATGTATAACTGATTCACTTTGTTATAAAGCAGAAACTAACACACCACTGTAAAGCAATTATACTCCAATAAAGATGTAAAAAAAAAAAAATAATAATAATAGTAGTTGCTGGAGGGAGGGGCAGGAAGAGGAATGAAGTTGGGGAAGGTAACACAGGGAACTTCCATTGTATTTGTAATATTTTAGGTCTTATTTGGATGATGGGTACCCAGATAATATGTAATTCTCTAAATGTCTTTATTTTTCTGTGATATTTCGTATTAAAAAATATTTTTAAAAAATTAATGACAGATTTTATTAGGTAATGGTAATAATGAATTGCTGAAAATCTGGCACTTTATCTCCACTTATACAAAAACTGTTCTTTCTTCAGGACCCAGCTGAAAACATTCCCCAGCTGAGACCATATACAACAATTGCTCCTCATTAGGACATCATAGTATTTACCATCTGTACCAACCATGACATATATTTTATATATTACCTTTAATTTAAAATAATATATGTGATAATTCCCATTCTAAATGGAAATATCCTCAAATGGATGAAGCATACATTTGTAGCTCTAGCGATCTGCATTTAGCAGGTGTTCGGTAAATAATAGTCCGTAACATAGATGGCTAATCTGATAACAAAAAAAGAACTCTTTCTGGGAAGTATAAGTAGTATACTAACATTTGTTGTTAATAAAAGATGCTTCCTGTACATATAACAATATTCTGCAGCACTCACCAAAGCAGAACTGAACAAGAATGGAAAAAATCAACAGAATGCTGGGCTTCCCTGGTGGCGCAGTGGCTGAGAGTCGCCTGCCGATGCAGGGGACGCGGGGTCGTGCCCCGGTCCGGGAAGATCCCACATGCCGCGGAGCGGCTGGGCCCGTGAGCCATGGCCGCTGGACCTGTGTGTCCGGAGCCTGTGCTCCGCAGCGGGAGAGGCCACAACAGTGAGAGGCCCGCGTACCAACAAAAAAAAAAAAAAAAAAAAAAAATCAGCAGAATGCTGGAGAATAACTGAATCACTTTGCTCTACACTTGAAACTAACAACATTGTAAATCAACTATAAAACTTACAGGCTGCTGTCAAACAGGAATCAGTATGGTTCATCTAAGATACTGACTGCTTTTCTTGCTATCCCATTATAATAATTATCCTCATTCCTTGTCCATTAAGTGTTCCACTATTCTTTGAATAGAGTTTTTCAAACTTCTTGAAACATACCTAACAAACCTATTTATGCTGCCAAAATTTCTCTGTCTTCACTAAAAGGATTTTAGTTCAACATTTCAAAAATGTGTAGAATGGGCCCACTCGGATCCCAGGTGTGGTGCTTTGGAAAGATAAGGCATGTGCACAGCCTGGTGAAAAGACAGACACACGTGGACAGGAGGATCATCGTTCCAGCAGACGTGTGTGGAGCACAGCCCTCCTATGCATCAACGACAGCCCTACAGGGGACAAAGGCGAAAGCTGGGTGACCTCAAAGACAAGTTGGATTTCCCAGCGGAAATCCAAGGAAATGAAATTACATTTGAGGTGAGACTCCTGGAAGTTTCCTTTGGAATCCAGTTGTAATTTTTCATATTCTTCCCTATTCGATTTCACGTCATCTGTTTTGGATGATCTTTCAGCCTGTTGAGTGTTTTTTGAAGATTCTTAATGAATTACCTAACAAATTGGTATGAGCTCATTGGTGAAGGTGATATGGGTGATATGCACTTGTTTTCTTCTAATTGGACAAGCCAAGGGCACTCAGGAGGCACGCCTGTGTTGAAGTATGACCCCAGGAACCAAGAGGTACTGACTGGGAGCTGATTAAGTACGGATGACTCTGAGAGTGTCATGAACACAAACACTGAAACAAGTTTCCGGGTGCTGGGAGTGCTAATTATCGTCTGTAGGTAGTTGGGATGGGAGGGCTGCAAATAAAGTAAGATTGCCATGTAACAAGGGGGTCAAAGCCTCTGATGTCATGACCTTGCTGTATGCTGTGTCAGTTTCCTAGAGCTGCCATAACAAAACACCAACAAGAGAGTAGCTTAAAACACCAAAACGTATTGTCTCACTGTTCTGGAGAAGTCCAAAATGAAGGTATCAGGAAGGGCACGCTCCCTCTGGCAGCTCTAGGGAAGAAACTTCTTTGCCTCTTCTAGTGTCTGGTGCTTGTTGACAGTCCTTGGCCTTCCTTAGCTTGTAGATACATCACTCCAGTCACATGGCCGTCTTCTCCCTGTGTGCCTTTATTTCATCTTCTCTGTGTTCATGCCTGTCTCTGTGTCTAAAATTTCCCCTGTGTATAAGTACACCAATCATACTGGATGCAGGCCCTCCCTAATGACCTCATTTTAACTTGATAACCTCTATAAAGATTCTATTTTCAAAAAAGGTCACATTCTGATGTTCTAGGAGTTAAGACTTCAACATATCTTTTTTGGGGGAGAGACAGTTCAGTCCATAACATATGCCTTACTGAAATCCAGATATACAATGTTTACAAGAGTTTATTGATCTATATAGGACATAAGTTTCATTTGGAGTAATTAGTACTTATTTAGCTCCAACATGCCTAAGAGTGGTTATATCTTTTTCAATAAGTAACAGAAATCCTGTTTAATAGTATGCTTAAGATCATACAGCTCCATGTTCGATTATTATTCATATTCTATTTGTTGGTGTAGAAACATCTGACAATTTCCAACGATAGTGAAGATAGTGTGCCTTTTGATTCCTCATTGCCATTTCCTGATAGTTAATAATTTTTCTAAATTATACCTTCTGTACTTCCTGATGCCTGGTTTTACATAGTAGTTTTAACCTTTTCTCATTCCTGAAAAAATTTCCATTTCAAGCTCTCTTCATAGGGATGGTGGTTCTTCATTCCTACACCACTGTTTGGAATTTTTATATTTTGTAAGTTTTATAAATCTTTAGTCAAATAGAATAAATGATGTTTTGGGGCTTATTTATCCTAAGTCACTTCAGTCTTTTGTACACTATCGTGTATTGAAAAGTTTGACAAGAAGGATATAACACACAATGTTTGCCGTATATATTAGCTCATGGAAACCTTTCACCATATAATATCACACAGGAAACATACTTAGGAATTACTGTCCTAAGCCATATACCTACTATAAATAAATTTTTAAACCCTATTCCTTAAAATCATCTCTATAATCAGATACTCAGTTCACTTTGTCCTCTCCTATCTCTTTAGTGTTATGACCTTCTATCCCTAAGAAGAAATTAAAATATTACCTTGTTTTCTGTTCATCCCATCTTCTACTTAGTTAAAAAACAAAACAAAACAAAACAAAAAAACCCCACCAGTTCTTTCCATCTCTTTCTCCTGAGTAGTCGTCTAAACTTGGTGAACTTAAGAAGACACGTGTGTGTACCTAGAATGACTTCCTTTGGCGAATCTCCTTTCTCTCACTTGAAAAAACTGCTTCTCAGTCTATTAGGTTTGGTTGGGGCCAACCCTGACCAGGAATGAGTCAGACTAAAGTATTCCACCTTCCTTGGATCGGGGTTGTACACATGACACAAAGCAAGACAGACAGATTTATCCCTGGAGGTTTTACAGTCAAAAGAAAAAGAAAGAAAAGAGAAAAGAAAAAAGAAAGTAAAGCAGATCCTTGGTTTGCTTGAAAACAGCAAGCTGTGAAAATAATGTAGATATTTCATGTTCAGCAATCAGTATGTGCATATCCTTTCCGCCTTGGGAAGTTTGAGTTAATTTTCTAAGTTGGGCAATGGAGAAAGTCGTAACACATGTGTTTCAGGTATTAGCAAGGCATCAATGATTCCCATAGTTCACACTTACCCAAACAGTACTCAATATAATTGAATATTTCTCCATTTGGAAGAGGTCCTAAATTCACACAGAAATAACAATAACTAGCTTTCCTGCTTAGTTCAATTTCTGTTTCTTATAAGAACTGCATTTGCAAGTACAGCTAGGCTTTTTCTTCAGAAAGAAAGTCACCTAAGAGCAGAGACAATATGTGGCCTCATTTGCATCTTCCATAAATCTTAGCAGCGTGTTCAGTAACTATTTGTTACACTAAATTATTTCTTTGATATCTTAGTAATTATAATCAATAGACTCTATGATACATTAACTGCTCCATCTCCAATTAAAATGTATCCACCGTATCTCAAACACCATACCCATCTTAAGATATTTTACATAAATTGCTCACAATTGAATATCATGTTGAGGGATTTCCTGTGCCTTTGTTTCTGGCAGCCTGTTTTCCCTTAGTTTGAAATATTAGTCTCTAAAGACTAGTTTCCCTTGAGCAGATTATCAAGATTAACAATCCTGCTGTACTTTCTATTCTGCGAGGAAATCTTTTTACTCAATTTCTCCAGGGAAACAAGTGCAGTCTCTACCCTTCCTCATCTGTTTGGCTAACTTATGTTATTTCCAGTTGCCTCTGCTGCTGCTGTTATTGTTATAATGTCCAAATTTTGGAGTTAAGTTGTCTGAACAACAATGAGAACATCCCAAGAAAGCTTGTTTTTTTTTTTTTCTTAAAATACTGGGAACAGTATTCCTACAGGAACTTTTGCAGCAAGAGGCCCTTTTGATCCCTCTTTATTTCCACCCTGTGGGTTATTAAGATCTTCCTACCCTACCGCTGCCCAGGGTTTCACTTAACAGAAGCTTCAGCAAACATTGTTCGAGCACCTGCTTTCCACCAGTGTCTGCCTTTGACGTTGTGGAAACGGCTGAAAAGCACACCTTGTTTTCCTTTTACCAAATGTTTTTTCTTCCCTGAACATCAGCCCCTGTGGTCTAACTGACCACCTCACGATGCTTCTGCTATTTTATTTTTTGGCCTGGATTTCTTACAACTTTCTGTGTTGGTTAAGACTAGATTTGGCTGCTAGAACAGAGAATTATAATGGTAGTTTAAATATGATTGACCTTTTTCTCACTCATCCAGTAGTCTGGGTAAAAGTTGTCCAGGGCTTGTAGGGCAGCTCCTGGGGTCTGGTACATGGGCAGCTTCCTCGGCCTGGTTGTTCTGCCATCCCAAGAGGGTTGCTTCATCCTCGGGGTCTAAGAGGACTCACTCACACCTGCGATCCTTCTGGTAAGAAGGAAAAAGGGGGTTGGAGGACAGGCCTCATACCCTCCACTCAAATCCCGCCTGGCCAGAACATGGCTACACTTCTTTGCAATAAGAGTATAGAAAATATCATTCTTATTCTTGGCTGCTAAGACCCAGAGGTTGCACAATTATAGGAAAAATGAGAAAAGTTATTGGGACAATTAGTAACTCAGCAGAGTTTACTCTCTCATCTTCTCAACACAATTCACCAGGTGCTTGGCTATTAAGACCCTGATTGAAATTATAAGGTATTTCACCTGTAACAGAAGTTTATCCTTGGTTACAGGGTAGGTCATTAGTTGTTAAGAACCGTACATTAAGATAAAGTTTTGCAGTTAAATTTCCTTTAATCACCAGCCAATAGCTTCTATTGAAGCTGAACTCTGCTACGCATCTTAACCAACCGCCCAGGCACTCCCAGAAGGTGCAGACTCTATATATTTTGCTCATTAACTGAGTAGACCATCACATGGTGAGTAATCCAAGTCTTTGGAATCCAGAGATTATAACAGACACCCGAAAAGTCCATATGAGTTTTATCTTCCTTGCTTCTACAAATCGTTATGTATGGCTCCATGGGAAAACAGAAGAAACACACTTGTGTGATAACAACGTAATTGTAGCACAATTGGCTCTGCTCATTTCAATCCTGTCATTATTATGAATGCTTTTCATGACTTTTCGTTTAACACCTGATAAGAATAAAGGAAAAGAAATTAGTGCGGGATACGGTTGAGAGTTTTTTCATGTACTCATACAAAGGTGATATCACAGAGAGACCACTTGTTCAAAAGATCTTAGCATTGACTTTGGGGAGAGAAAGTGAAATAATTATAAGCAGCTGAGAAAAAAGAAAGCTAGGAATTGTTCAATGTTCAGAGGCCATCCCAAATAGCAATGAAAAATCAGGATGTAAAAATGAGTTTTGCATAGTAAGTGTGTTTTATGGTATGAAAGCACTGCTTTGAAATGAAGGTACAAGGTACATCAACTCTAAGTGCCCTGTTCATTACACGCAAGGCTTCCGCAGTCGGGTGGCATTAAGTCTACAGTTTTGTATTGCAAGTCAGGCCACAGGATACATATTATTTTACGAGGAAATATCGCAGGTGGTCGGAGGTGCCTGCAAACATACACTCGAGATAGAATAACGATGCCTGGCACATTTCTTCTACGCACAAAATTTAGGGACGGGAAGGAGAATCCTCGCTCATCTCAAAGAATCAGCCCACTGGTCCTCAAGTAAGGTTGATGCACTGGTTCAATACAGTCACATATGGGGAGGAGGGAGATGTGCACCAAACAATTAATTCAAAACCTTCAGGAACAGAAGCATCCCGTGAGTGGCCCATCCACAAGAAGCCCACTTCTCACCACGGAAACCGGGAAGAGCTGTCAGAATTTTCATAGTTCAGGCCTCTGTCATTGCTCAAGGGGAAGCCATGGATGCCTTCATGTCCCCTGCTTCTAGACATCTTTTCCAAAAGTGAAGGCACTTCTTTTTTTTTCTGTCTTTTTTTTTTTTCTTGGCTGCGTTGGGTATTTGTTGCCCTGTGTGGGCTTTTCTCTAGTTGCGGCAAGCAGGGTCTACTCTTCTTTGCGATGCGCGGGCTTCTCATTGCGGTGGTGTCTCTTGTTGCAGAGCATGGGCTCTAGGCGCAGGGGCTTCAGTAGTTGTGGCTCACGGGCTCAGTAGTTGTGGCTCACGAGCTTAGTTGCTCTGCGGCATGTGGGATCTTCCCGGACCAGGGCTCGAACCAGTGTCCCCTGCACTGGCAGGTGGGTTCTTAACCACTGCGCCACCAGGGAAATCCTGAAGGCACTTTTTAAGGGTCATGTTTAAAGTTCTTTTTTAGTGTCGAGAATAAAATCAAACACAGCAGACCTAACTGAAAACCCTGTGCAACACGTTAGAACTGACTACACAGGGTTAGTTTCTACATCCCATAACTCCCGTGAAAGGTGAGGAAAGACAGTATATGGTGCCCTGGAAGGCAAGAATGGGTCAGAAGATTGGTGCAGGGGGACTCTGGGGAACCCGGAGCTGCGCTTGCTACACAGGCATCATTTTCACTATCTGGGTGAAAAGATGTCGAGGAATTGAAAGGACTTTGTGATTCTAATGGAGAAGCCATTTCAAAGAGAATGTGCAGATGTTCGGTTGCAGCCCAAATGGATAATGGATCATAATAGCTTGTCCATCAAAGAAAGGTTAGGTCACGGCTATGCACGGCGCACATCTTGACGGCAGTGAAATGGCAAGTTCGCATGATCTACTTATAAATACATTTTCTGCCTCAAAAAGACCTGCTCTCCCTCCCACCCCTGCTTTTCTGGCTGTGGCTCACGGACTCCTTGTGTTTGTCTCTTATTAATCCTCAAGCCTTACATGTTTTGGTACATGTTTTCTACTTGGGCAGTTGATAGTTTCAAATGTCTACCACAGTGACAGTTGGAGCCAGTGGTCTTATATCTAAAGGGCCCACAGTGGTACGCTCTAGATGCAAATGAGAGACGGTTCCTGGTCCCCCAAGGAGGAAAGATGTGTCTTCCAGGGCCCATTATCCCAGACTCCGCCCTTTACTATCTTTATGATAACTAAACCTATAGGTGCAAGATTTGAACATACAGTATTATAGATATACTGTATCTTGATTCCAACAGGACACTTTTTTAAAAAGACAAGATGTCTTTGGAGATGTATTGATAAATACAGACAAGAAAACAATGTGATTACATTGTTGGGTAGACATCCTATCATAAAAAATCTTGGTCAATGGGCTGACGCAGAAATTTTTTAAATGGGAGAAGTGTTTCTAAAATATTTCAAAGTTCCACCCTTGGCTTTTCCTATTTAACCTAGAGATATAAAAGGATATTTATTTCTAAAATTTCTAAAATTTCAGTGTAACATAGATTTCAGAGCAGTAGTTAATTGGTCAGATGATTATTTTAATTTAGAGTAACAGCTTGAAATTTGTAACATTAAGCTCCTGAAATAGAAGGAGAGACAAAGTTGACATCAGTCCATATGGAAAGGGCCAACACAAGTCAACAGAGGAGTATGATACCCAAATAGCAAATGTGAAATAAGGCTAGGTTCGTGGAAACGAAGCACTGAAATCAAGAAAGATGATTCAGGGGCTTCCCTGGTGGTGCAGTGGTTGAGAGTCCGCCTGCCGATGCAGGGGACACGGGTTCGTGCCCCGGTCCGGGAGGATCCCGCATGCCGTGGAGCGGCTGGGCCCGTGAGCCATGGCCGCTGAGCCTGCGCGTCCGGAGCCTGGGCTCCGCGACGGGGGAGGCCACAGCTGTGAGAGGCCCGCGTACCGCAAAAAATAAAAATAAAAAAAATAAGAAAAAAAGAAAGATGATTCAGTAGAGATTACAAAAGGGAATGATAAACTTTGAGAGATCACAAGTACGTCCATTACCCTGATTTTGGCAAGGATTTCATGGGCTTATACACATATATGTCAAAACTTAAATGGTATATTTTAACTATCTACAGTTTAATGTGTGTCCATTTTACCTCAATAGAGTTGTTCTTTAAAAACAAACAAAAAAATTTTTTAAAGAAAGATGATTCATTCACTCAAATTCAATGAGCCTTTTAGGCACCCGTGCACTCTGAACACGACTGGGATTCAAAGTGTGAACAGGGCCGAGACATCAGAACTTTCAGCGTGACGTGTGTGATGGTGTTGACAGATCTGTAAACATAAATGTCAGAGAGT
The DNA here is from genome assembly GCF_000442215.2 of Lipotes vexillifer. Lineage (NCBI taxonomy): Eukaryota > Metazoa > Chordata > Mammalia > Artiodactyla > Lipotidae > Lipotes > Lipotes vexillifer. The sequence continues at coordinate 1,555,484 of NW_006787829.1, forward strand.
GTGATGCTCAGAGCTGCCGCCCAACAGTGCTGCCCAGCAGCACCCAGGCTCATGTTAGCTCTGCCTCGTGACAGACGCTCATGCCACAATGACTAATACACGTTTTGAACGTCACCTGAACCTGGGGATAAGGTTCTGTAACACCACTGTGCCTAAAGATAGGCTGAGTTTCTAAGAAAGCAGGAGCCAGGACGCGACACTGTAGACTAAAGGAGCGCTGTGAACACAGGCCGAGAGATGTTAAGAGTGATAGATGAAGCGCAGGTGGATGTGACGGGTCCACGGAAGGGCTCTGATGGAACGCAGGCCTGGAGCGGGAGGGAGTGAGCCCAGGCATGGATTCCGGTACCATAGTTACAATAAGAGTGAGTACAATCTCCAAGGAAGAGAATGCAAAAGGGAAAGAGCAGAAGACCCCATTAGATGAAAATATGATTTGTATTCTAAGAAAAGCAGTAAGAAATTAGGAATCACTGAGGATCAATGACGTAGCCTAAGTTCCTTCTGTAGAAAGTAGAAGATAAAAAGCTCAGATAGCACAGTCCTACCTACAGCCCACTTCTGTATACTGGAGCAGATCTCTGAAGGATGACGTAACATCAAACAGAACATAAAGCAAAAAGGGGCTTGAATTTTATTTGTCCCACAGTAGTCAGTGTTCACATGATCCCAAATATTCCACTGAAAAATTTAAAACTTCAGTCTGCTACTGACATGTCTCCAAATCACAAATTAGCTGAATTTATTCCTTCCAAGGGCTCCTGGGGCTTCACGAAGGCAACCTCAACACGTGAGTTTTCTCACTCTGGTTTTCCCAACCTTCTTTTTTCCCAGTAACTTCCTTGGTAACCATGGCAATGTCTGAAGGGTGGTGGAGGGGGACGGGGCAATGAATAAACATCTTCCACAGTATTCAGCTCAGAGGTGGCCAGAATTATAAATTATGATTTTCATGGACATGCACAACAGTCATCTGATTGGAGCTTCATGCTTGGAAAATGAAAGGTTCGCTTCGGCTACACCCCCTGTGGTGTCCCAAGGCCCCCACTGATGTCCGACGTTTGGGCTCCCGCAGCAGCCTCTGCCACCTAATTTAATGCTGAAACCTGAGAAGAGCCACGTCTCCCTTCCACAGACACAGCATCAGCAAGAATGGGAACTGCAGCTCTGGCAGGAGGTCACAGCCAGCAACGTTTATTGTTATTACTGAAGAGAGAGTGATCAGAGGCTCCGCCGTGAACATCACCCTTGACAGAGATCATTGTGAACAACTAGAATTCCATTTTATGGCTCCTCTTTAAGAAAACAGGCATATACTTGGGAAATGGCCCTTCTGAAATCCAGCCCTATCTTGATTCAATGCTTCTGTATTGTGTGACTGCCTCTGATTGTTGTGTGGTATAGTGGCAGAAGCTGAAAATAGCCTTACATCAAACTTAGTGATGCCAGTTGCGATTTTTAAGTTGAAACAGGAAGCAACCCTTCCCAAGAACAATCCCTTATGTCAAACCAACTGTTAGAGCAGGGATGACCACCCTCATCGCAGTTGCCTTCTGCTTAGTCACAGCTGCCCTGCCCTCGGAGGCTGCCGGGAGCCTCGCCTGGAGGGGCCGTGCTGTCCTTGACCTTGCACGTCTGGCTGCGGTGGCTCACGTCTTATTAAGGTTCAGGTCACACAGGTACACTGAGGTGCATGCTGCCGGGGTGCTGGGCTTTTTGCTGTGGTACAGAATATGAGACCCAGTCACACCTGTGTGACAGCCCTCAGGTTGAAAATGCAGGCTGTGCTATTTGCAGAGGGTTTATTGTAAATAGATTTCACCTTCTCTAAAGGCACTGCTCTGGCATTAGGTAAAGTCAGAATGTCCTTTGATCCAGGGGCACAGAACCCTGAGGCCACAGAGACACGCAAAAACTTTCATCCAGAACAATCCCCAGTTCTCACTTTATGAAAGGGATGACCTGTGTATAGCTTTTGACAGTTATTATTGAATTCATGGTAGTTAAACCTAAAGTTCTATATCTTCCTTCTGGTGGTTCTTCCGCCCACCTCTCCACTGGACGGTTTTACAGCCTGTATCACTGCCGGGGAGCTGAGCTAAAATTATAAAACATTAGACAGAGGAGCTGGTTCAACATTCTCACTCCATTTAAAGGTGAAGAAGCTGAGTGAATATTTCACTGTTTTTGTTTATATCTTTTTCCAGCCCATTGATTTTTTTTGCCAAAACCTCACTGTCTTTTTCTGGCTCCCTGTTTGCCTGGAACATTCAATCTTTCTGTACGACTTCAAAAAATAAGTCAGCTTCATTCTCATAGATATTCTTCTGAGGATGTTCTTTCTGTATCTACTCTGTAATCTGAGAAAGGCATAAATGAAAGGCTACCTCTCCCTTCTCTCATACATCAAATCATTTTATTTATTTATTTATTTATTTTTATTTTTTGTTTTGTGGTACGCGGGCCTCTCACTGTTGTGGCCTCTCCCGTTGCGGAGCACAGGCTCCGGACGCGCAGGCTCAGCGGCCATGGCTCACGGGCCCAGCCGCTCCGTGGCATGTGGGATCTTCCCGGACCGGGGCACGAACCCGCGTCCCCTGCATCGGCAGGCGGACTCTCAACCACTGCGCCACCAGGGAAGCCCCATCAAATCATTTTAAGTTGGAGAAGGAACACAACGGGGAATACCACAGTTTGAAATTTATGTTGTTGTCCACTTTATTTTACCTGCCAGGAAGAACTACAAAGTTCAGGATTCAGGGGCAGATTTTAGAAGCATCAAGTCCTCCAGATCACTATTTGAAATTTAGGATTTTTGAAATCTCTGATTTACACATACATTTAGAACTAAGCAATGAACTAATGAAGGCATGACCTGCTGGAAGAGGACTTCTTGGATGAAAATGTCATAAATGCTCTAGGAATTGCTCCATGAGCTTGGACATGGTCTGAATGAAAAACCTAGGAGTTAGAAGCCAGGGTAGATTCAGCAGATTCAGCCATGACCTGGATCTAATCCCAGAGCAGTCAGACTAATACGGGGAAGTCCTTTAACAATGTGAACCACACTGTTCATTTTTAAATAAATAGAATTGTGCCTGGTAGTTTAAAATGGTACCTGGAAGACTCACAGTCATCGATGTAGCCGAGGCCTTTGGCACCTGACTAGGCTAGGCTCCAGGCGGGGTTAGAAACACTCCTCTCCCTGGTTCAGCTGAAGAGCAAGGGACATGGGCATCGTTCACCTGGGGATTGTGTTGAAAGCATCTGTCACTTTAAATTCATGGTGCTGTTTTAAGGTTTCTCTGTCATTCAAATCTGTGCTTCTTGAATACTCATCCAGGAAGAGGCTCTCCCTGGCACATGGAGTAGAGGAGTGCTATACTGAAGGTGTTCTTTCTATTACATAAAATCCCCTCCATGGGTGGAGCTCTGGGAGTGTGACTGCTGACTTTAGCAGTGGCCTTGATCTTGCTTGTCCTCTGTCTTCATAAACAGGATTGTGAACGCTGCGTCACAAGTAATGTAGGGACAGAGGCTCTTCTTAGCTCTGGTTCCAAGGAGATCATTATTTCCATCCTATTTCCTCTTCAGAGCAACAGAGACAACAAAGCCTTGACTTCTGGGCATTTTTCAAGAGCAATTAATGGAACAGTGAAGCTTGAATGCATTCCAGCTTAGGGATAAAAATCAATATTTGTTAAAGTTCCATCAATGAATGTCTTCACTCTCTCAGATAGATATCTAGTAGACGGGTCACTGCAGACATGAAGACATGTAAATGAATGCTTCCTGCATGCCAGGCCCCATGCCAAGGGTTTTACTGACACAATTTTATTTAATTCTTAAAATATATCTTGAGATAAGCAAAGCTATAAATGAACAACTAATTGTCCCCAAGTCACAAACCTAGTAAAAGGTAGATTTAAAAATTCGAACTCAAATTTGTCTCACTTGAAACCTTATCTTTTCATTATGCCATGACTTCAAAATATGTATTTTTAAAAATTCTGAAAACTAGTTACTAAACTTGCAAGAGATTTCGCATTTTCTTACAGACACTATCATATATTTGAAAAAGTATACAGAAAAAGCTTAATAGAAGTAATAGAAGATAATTACGAGAAAACATTTAGGGAAAAAAAGGACTAGAATATACCAAAAGATGCTGAAATCATTGCCATCAACACTAAAAACTATATATGCAGCCACATATGAAAATTATCAGAGCATTCCATTTTTCTACCAGTTTTGGTTTTGGGTTGTTTTTGCTTTTAATAACTGAATCCTTAGGAACAAACTACTAGGTATAAAATAAATAAGATACAAGGATATAATGTACAGCACAGGGACTATACCAACCTTTATAATAACCTTCAAATGGAGTATAATTTATAAAAATATTGAATCACTATGTAGCACACGTGAAACTAATATAAAATTAAAAATCAATTGTACTTCAACAAAAAATAAAAATAAAGAATAACTGACTTCTTGCTCATGAAATGTTACAGAGAGTTCTCATTAAATTTCTAGACAAATTTTCGAGAAATAAACAAATCTATCCAACTGCACTGGAATCTCAGAAAACAGATTTCTCTGCAGTTCTAGGCTGTTAGACTCTGTACTAAATATGAGAATTTGGAACACTTATCAGCACAGATTTTCCATAGTTGTGATGCCTGGGGAGTCTGACAAGAGAGCTACAGGGGCCCCACACACTTGCTCTCAATAGATCAGGGTCTGTCGGAAAGACAAGACACCTTCACAGGAGAGCTCCAGAAAGAGAGTGTTTATATAGTAGGAGGACCTGGCAAGCAAGAATGGGGCGTCTGTTACCAGGAAGAGGCAAGGCTGTGAGGGAGGGAGCCCTTATGTTCTTTACTTAAGGAAAACTCGCATATGAAATGGACTTGTTCAACCCTTTTTGATCAGTCTATACAGTCAAGTTGGAAACTATTCTGAAGGGAAATGAACATAATTGGTATTTTGTAGTAATTTTGATGGAAGCACCACTGTGGAAACTTCTTTCTACTCTAACCTATGGGGAAGGTTACCTACTGAAAGTCATGTACATGTATAAATTTGCCTAGGAATTACACAAGTTGAATATCTTGTTGGTTATCACACAATCTTAAATTTTGGTTTGATTCTACTGTCTTCCTATAGTCATGAAGGAGCAACATGGATGCATACTACTTACTAGGCAACAGACATACATTAAAATACTGTGTCACCAGGCTCTTGAGGGAGAGCTGTGGCCAGGAGCCCAGGCGCTGCCCCTCCTGTTCCTGGCATGGAGGAGTCTTCTGATCTTGCTCTCGTGCTCGCAGCTCTGCCGACACCACCCACTGGCCAAGAAGGACCAAGATGCAGCCAATGAAAGTCAGACTCTGACAGGACACTGCAAGGAGCAACTGGAAAATATCCAGGACAACCCCCAGCAAGAGCAGGTGACAGTCGGGGACTCTCCCCTAGAACAGGTTTGGGAAAGGTGTAAAGAGAACAACAAAAACACGGCCAAGAATGACCGAGATGTGAACACGGGAACATGGCCACGTGACACTTCACCTAACTTGACATTAACATCGTGCTCTGTGTTCTGCGTAGACATGATCATCCCAATATTACAGATGAGAACACCGAGGCGCAGGAAACGTAAGTAAATTGCCGAAATTCATTCAGCTGGCAAGTGGCAGAATTGGGATTTGAAATAAGGTCTCCTGATTTCAAATCATATGCTTTTCCAGTAGGAAGCCCTCACCTCTGGCAATATGTGAGGAGCTGTTTGATTTCCCACTGGCCCAAGATGTAGCCCTAGTAAGGAAGATTAGATTTTCATCAACTCTATTTGCATCTATATTAGAAACAGCTGAAGGTCCTTGAGACTTGGGTAGCCAAGAAATTCTTTAAATAACGTGAAGAACAGGACTAGTCATTGAGAGTTTGTTTTTCCTTTTCCTTTTAATCTACTGAAGACACACATACAGGAAGAAAATCTGCCACCCAGGCATTTTTTTCTCTTTGCCAGAGGCATTTCCGCCACTTGAGAGAAGAGATTGTCATTTATATAATACGAGAGTGGTTAATATTTATGCTCAGTTGTCTGCTACTATCTGCCCCAAGACAATTTGAGCTAATTTTTAGAATATAACTAGCAATGTGCTTTGTAAAACTCAGATAAAAAAATACATGTCACCAAGTTTTGGGTTTGGCCTCAATAAACTTCTCTTCCATTAAGCTCCTTCAATAGTCCAAAAATTCCCAAGAGGAAAGATAATTTGCCATATGTTCCTTATCTTAAGGAAAACACTCATATGAAATGGACTTGTTCATCACTTGTGATGAGTCCATATAATCTTTTTTAAATTTTTTACTGAAATATATCTGACATATAAAATTGTGTAAATTTAACACATACAATATGTAATTTGACATATTTATTTATGTAATGTGATTGCCACTGTAGTGATAATTACCACCTCTATCACAATACATAATCATCGTTTGTGTTTGGTGGCTGGAATAATTAACTTCTCGTCTCTTAGAAAGTTTGATGATTATAATGCAATATTGTTGTCTATATTCACTATTCTATGCATTAGGTCTCCAAGGCTTAAATACCACCCTTTGAAAATTTATACCCTTAAACATCTATTCTTTTCCTCCCACTGGCCATCTCCTGGTAACTGCCATTTTACTCTGGGTTATTTTGGGTTTTTTTTTTTTTTGAGTTTGGCTTTTTTAGATTCCACATATAAGTGATATCATACAGTATTTGTCTTTCTCTGTTTGACTTATCTCACTTAGCATAAAGTGCTGAAGGCCAGTGTTGCCAGTGAATAATGTTCCAGTGTGTATGTATATGTATATGTATATATGAATAAAATTCCAGTGAGATATATGTATCTCACATCTTTTTTAACCATTCATCTACTGATTGGCACTTAGGTTATTTCCATATCTTGGCTATTGTGAATAGTGCTGCTATGAACATTCAGGTGCATATATCTCCTCAATACCCTGTTTTCTTTTCCTAGTATAGTCATTTTCACAATGTTGATTCTTCCAATCCAAGAACATGGTATATCTCTCCATCTGTTTGTATCATCTTTAATTTCTTTCACCAGCATCTTATAGTTTTCTGCGTACAGGTCTTTTGTCTCCTTAGGTAGGTTAATTCCTAGGTATTTTACGCTTTTTGTTGCCATGGTAATGGGAGTATTTCCTTAATTTCTCTTTCAGATTTTTCATCATTAGTGTATAGGAATGCAAGAGATTGCTGTGCATTACTTTTGTATCCTGCAACTTTACCAAACTCATTGATTACCTCTAGTAGTTTTCTGGAAGCATCTTTAGGATTCTCTATGTATAGTATCATGTCAACTGCAAACAGGAACAGTTTTACTTCTTCTTTTCCAATTTGGATTCCTTTTATTCCCTTTTCTTCTCTGATTGCTGTGGCTAAAACTTCCAACACTATGTTGAATAAGAGTGGTGAGAGTGGGCAACCTTGTCTTGTTCCTGATCATAGTGGAAATGGTTTCAGTTTTTCACCATTGAGAGCAATGTTGGCTGTGGGTCTGTCATATATGGCCTTTATTATGTTGAGGTAGGTTCCCTCTATGTCCACTTTCTGGAGAGTTTTTTTTTATCATAAATGGGTGTTGAATTTTGTGAAAAGCTTTTTCTGCATCTATTGAGATGATCATGTGGTTTTTCTCCTTCAATGTGTTAATATGGTGTATCACATTGATTGATTTGCGTGTATTGAATAATCCTTGCATTCCTGGGATAAATCCCACTTGATCATGGTGTATGATCCTTTTAATGTGCTGTTGGATTCTGTTTGCTAATACTTTGCTGAGGATTTTTGCATCTATTCTCATCAGTGATATTGGCCAGTAGTTTTCTTTTTTTGTGACATCTTTGTCTGGTTTTGCTATCAGAGTGATGGTGGTCTCGTAGAATGAGTTTGGGAGTGTTCCTCCCTCTGCTATATTTTGGAAGAGTTTGAGAAGGACAGGTGTTAGCTCTTCTCTAAATGTTTGATAGAATTCGCCTGTGAAGCCATCTGGTCCTGGGCTTTTCTTTGTTGGAAAATTTTGAATCACAGTTTCAATTTCAGTGCTTGTGATTGGTCTGTTCTTATTTTCTATTTCTTCCTGGTTCAGTCTCAGAAGGTTGTGCTTTTTTAAGAATTTGTCCATTTCTTCCAGTTTGTCCATTTTATTGGCATATAGTTGCTTGAAGTAATCTCTCATGATCCTTTGTATTTCTGCAGTGTCAGCAGTTACTTCTCCTTTTTCATTTGTAATTCTATTGATTTGAGTTTTCTCCCTTTTTTTCTTGATGAGTCTGGCTAATGGTTTATCAATTTTGTTTATCTTCTCAAAGAACCAGGTTTTAGTTTTATTGATCTTTGCTATCATTTCCTTCATTTCTTTTTCATTTATTTCTGACCTGATCTTTACGATTTCTTTCCTTCTGCTAACTTTGGAGGTTTTTGATCTCTTTCTCTAATTGCTTTAGGTGTGAGGTTAGGTTGTTTATTTAAGGTGTTTCTTATTTCTTAAGGTAGGATTTTATTCCTATAAACTTCCCTCTTAGAACGGCTTTTGCTGCATCCCATAGGTTTTGGGTTGTCGTGTTTTCATTGTCATTTGTTTCTAGGTATTTTTTGATTTCCTCTTTGATTTCTTCAGTGATCTCTTGGTTATTAAGTAGTGTATTGTTTAGCCTCCTTGTGTTTGTATTTTTTACAGATTTCTTCCTGTAATTGATGTCTAGTCTCATAGCATTGTGGTCAGAAAAGATACTTGATATGATTTCAATTTTCTTAAATTTACCAAGGCTTCATTTGTGACCCAAGATATGATCTATCCTGGAGAATGTTCCATGAGCACTTGAGAAGATAGTGTATTCTGTTGTTTTTGGATGCAATGTCCTATAAATATCAATTAAGTCCATCTTATTTAATGTATCATTTAAAGCTTGTGTTTCCTTATTTATTTTCATTTTGGATGATCTGTCCATTGGTGAAAGTGGGGTGTTAAAGTCCCCTACTATGATTTTGTTACTGTCGCTTTCCGGTTTTATGGCTGGTAGTATTTGCCTTTTGTGTTTAGGTGCTCCTATGTTGGGTGCATAAATATTTACAATTGTTATTTCTTCTTCTTGGATTGATCCCTTGATCATTATGTAGTGTCCTTCTTTGTCTCTTGTAATAGTCTTTATTTTAAAGTCTATTTTGTTTGATATGAGAATTGCTACTCCAGCTTTCTTTTGCTTTCCATTTGCATGGAATATCTTTTTCCATTCCCTCACTTTCAGTTTGTATGTGTCCCAGGGTCTGAAGCCGTCTCTTATAGACAGCATATGTACAGGTCTTGTTTTTGTATCCATTCAGCCAGTCTATGTCTTTTGGTTGGACCATTAATCCATTACATTTAAGGTAGTTATTGATATGTATGTTCCTCTTATCATTTTCTTAATTGTTTTGGGTTTTTTACTGTAGGTCTTTTCCTTCTCTTGTGTTTCCTGCCTAGAGAAGTTCCTTGAGCATTTGCTGTAAAGTTGGTTTGGTGGTGCTGAATTCTCTTAGCTTTTGCTTGTGTGTAAAGGTTTCAATTTCTCCGTCGAATCTGAATGAGATCCTTGCTGGGTAGAGTAATCTTGGTTGTAGGTTTTTCCCTTTCATCACTTAAAATATGTCCTGCAACTCCCTTCCGGCTTGCAGTGTTTCTGCTGAAAGATCAGCTGTTAACTTTATGGGGATTCCCTTGTATGTTATTTGTTGCTTTCCCTTGATGCTTTTAATATTTTTTCTTTGTTTTTAATTTTTGATAGTTTGATTAATATGTGTCTTGGCATGTTTCTCCTTGGATTTATCCTGTATGGGACTCTCTGCACTTCCTGGGCTTGATTGACTATTTCCTTTCCCATATTAGGGACATTTTCAACTATAATCTCTTCAAATATTTTCTCAGTCCCTTTTTTTTCTTTTCTTCCACTGGGACCCCTGTAATTCGAATGTTGGTGCATTTAATGTTGTCCCAGAAGTCTCTGAGACTCAATTCTTTTCATTCTTTTTTCTTTGTTCTGCTCTGTGGTAGTTATTTCCACTATTTTATCTTCCAGGTCACTTATCCGTACTACTGCCTCAGTTATTCTGTTATTGATTCCTTCTAGAGAATTTTTAATTTCATTTGTTGTGTTGTTCATCATTGTTTGTTTACTCTTTAGTTCTTCTAGGTCCTTGTTAAACGTTTCTTGTATTTTCTCTATTCTATTCCCAAGATTTCAGATCATCTTTACTATCATTACTCTGAATTCTTTTTCAGGTAGACTGCCTATTTCCTCTTCATTTGTTAGCTCTGGTGGGTTTTTACCTTGCTCCTTCACCTGCTGTGTATTTCTCTGTCTTCTCGTTTTGCTTAACTTACTGTGTTTGGGGTCTCCTTTTCTCAGGCTGCAGGTTTGTAGTTCCCTTCATTTTTGGTGTCTGCCCGCAGTGGGTAAGGTTGGTTCAGTGCGTTGTGTGGGCTTCCTGGTGGAGGACACTGGTGCCTGTGTTCTGGTGGATGAGGCTGGATCTTGTCTTTCTGGTGGGCAGGACTGCACCCGGTGATGTGTTTTAGGGTGTCTGTGACCTTATTATGATTTTAGGCAGCCTCTCTGCTAATGTGTGGGGTTGTGTTCATGTCTTTCTAGTTGTTTGGCATAGGGTGTCCAGAACTGTAGCTTGCGGTTTGTTGAGTGGAGCTGGGTCTTAGTGTTGAGATGGAGATCTCTGGGGGAGCTTTTGCCATTTGATATTATGTGGAGCTGGGAGGTCTCTGGTTGACCAATGTCCTGAACTCAGCTCTCCCACACAGAGGCTCAGGTCTGACACCCAGCCAGAGCACCAAGACCCTGTCAGCCACATGGCCAGGTACATGGGGAGTTTCTTGACTTTTGGGAAGTCTGAGGTCTTCTGACAGCGTTCAGTAGGTGTTCTGTAGGAGTTGTTCCACATGTAGATGTATTTCTGATGTATTTGTGGGGAGGAAGGTGATCTCCATGTCTTACTCCTCTGCCATCTTTAAGGTCCCTCAACACATGTACTGTTATGCCATTTTTGTAACTCACACACAAGATAATACTGTCTATTTTACATAGAGATATATACATGCATATATCAATAGAAATGGCCTAATAATACATTCCCCACACTGAGAATAGTGTTTCCATATAAGAAATGTGAGAAGGAGGAATTGAGGTAATGGTTAAAGAGCATTTACCTTCATCTATAAGACTTCAAATTTTAAAAGATGTATTTTTGCAAATTTCATGTATTTTTCAAAACCTTTACAATAATGCAAGTACTCTAATAGTGATGCGTAAAAATTTGTATTGGCACAGATGAAGGAAATGTTAAATGTGTTTGTGTAATCATGGAAGCCATCTCAGAGGAGATGTCATTTGAATTTTGTCTAAGGATAAATAGGAATTCTCTGATTACAAATGCGAGGGTGGGGGCATATCAAGAGAAAAGTAACAGTGTGCAAGGACAAAGATATGGGACAAAATATGATGAGTTCACATTTTGGTGTGATTAACAGGTAGAAAGTGTGTGCAGACAGGGGGAATGGTGGAAGAAAAAGGTGGTTGTATTTGTAAGAGGCTTGCCTGCAAGACTAAAGAGCTTAGATTCAGGATTACCAAATTTTAACCCATGACCCTTAGGTAAACAGAAATACCTCCTGCCCTCCTTTAATGTTACTTGAAATTTCAAAAGTAAATTAAATATTGCAACTAAAAAAGAAACAAACAAATAACAGCTTTAGAATCACAAACACACATATAATTTAATCATACAATCTGCTTCCTGCCTACAAGTTTTCTATTCTATGAATCATGAAAGAAAGACAGAAAACATATCTCACATTCAGTACTGACCTGTTTATACTGCTTTATTTCCATAGCCCACAATACAAATAAATCAGCTTCCTGATTACATATAGATAAAAACAAAATGAGATAATACCCAAAGCCAGCAGGAGAACACCAGTTTATATCATAATCAAATCCTAAAAGAGATTTTCTAGAAGCTAACTATGCCAAATTAATCAAACATTAATGTTTAAAAATTAAATTTGGGGGACATTTGACAGAAATGACCATCTCTGACCAGGGTTTTGCACAGGCTTCCTTCTCAGCCACGGCATGGGCAGCTGTACACTTGTTCTCTGGATTCGTTCTCTCCCAGATGAGCTGTGCTTCTCTTCCTTTCAATCACTGTCAAAACCAGTGCCCTTGGAGACCTTCATTAAAGAAGAAGGCATTGGCACCACAATGTTTTTATCTGTGGCTGGAGCTTATCTCTAGATGCTGTAGGTTTTTCCCCTCAGTTTCAGGTTCAGCATATTCCAAGTTCAACTGTATTTGCCGAATATGCTAAACTCTTTTGAAAATTATCATTTTGAGAAGTTGGAAGTACTTGGTATCTTTCCTTCATGTTCCAAAACCAGAGCAACTTCAGGTCATAAATCTGGGCAGGCATATTTCCCTTTGACAAGATTGCGGCATGTTTTCTATGGGCTAATTTCAATAATTTATAAGTAGCCTATGCCAGGTCTCCTGAGCCAACGTTCATGGTTCACCAAATTAAATATTTTTTTTTCCTTTAACACTGGATGTTAACAAAAGAAGCCAGTGCATTGGATGGATGGACAAAAAGGAAAGATTTTGGAACGGTGTCTATCACCTGATTCCCCCATTGTCCAATCCATAGACAGGGGCTCATGAGGAGCCTGTGCTTCTGGAGAGTCTGTATTGATGACTCCTGGAACAGGGCTCAACTGTGCAGACACCATCTTATCAACCACAAGCAAGTCTTGGGGCTGGGCGTTGTGTCTCACTGAGGAGAAAATTATTGCATTAACCACAGTAGAATGTGGCAAAGTGACAGTTTTTTTTTTAATTGTGCCTGTTGTTTTTGCCTATCTAAGAAAAATAAAACCAGCCTGTTTAAAATCCTGATAGATTTTCAAATGATGTCGTTATGGAAAATAAGCAAATTCTGTTTATCACTTAGAATCTTCACAACTGCATCTTGAACAATCTACTATTCAATATAAGTTTGTAATTAACCACGTTGATGGCAAGAATGAACTCTTCCTTTGGATCACTAGACAGGGTTTTCAAAGCTAACATTCCATGGTGAACAATCTAACGCGTTCCAGAAAAAAAACCTTGGTCCTTCCTTTGACTTTCTACTGAAAATCCCTATTACAAAGCCAGTATAGCTGGCATTTCATCAGTTAATGCTCCAATCATTTTTTCCTAAATTAATTCATTACCGCAAAGAATTGCATTCAGCTGTAAAACTATCATATCATCAGCTTTATTGTGATCTTCAGTGCTTGAGACAAATTGGGATTTTTTTCAGTCTTTTTTTTAGCCTCATATGCATAAACCAGAAGTTTGGGGAAATTGCTTTGCTGTAAAATTCATCACAATGAATCACATAAAAGGAATGACATCATTCTTGAGATATTTAATAGTTTGGTATGCTAAATTATTAATTCGGTGCTTGACTATGGTGATAGTTAATTTTATGTGTCAATTTCACTGGGTTTCGGTGCCCAGATATTTGTGAAACACTATCTAAGGGGTTTCTGTGGAGGCATTGTTTAGATGACATTAACATTTAAATCAGCAGACTTTGGGAAGCAGCCACATAGTACAGGGAGATCAGCTCTGTGCTTTGTGACCGCCTAGAGGGGTGGGATAGGGAGGGTGGGAGGGAGATGCAAGAGGGAGGGGATATAGGGATATATGTATATGTATAGCTGATTCACTTTGTGATACAGCAGAAACTAACCCACCACTGTAAAGCAATTATACTCCAATAAAGACGTTAAAAACAAACAACAACAAATCGGCAGACTTTGAGTAAAGCGGACTACCACCATAATGTGGGTGGGCCTCATCCAATCAGTTGAAGGTCTTAATAGACAAAGACTGAGTAAGGAAAACTAAGAGGAAGGAATTCTGCCAGCAGAAGACAGCCTTGTGACTCAAACTGCAGCATCAACACTTCCTTGGGTCTCTAGCCTGCTGGACTTCCCTGCAGATATAGGACTTGTCAGCTTCCACAACCCCATGAGCTAATTCCTTTAAACATTTTAAAAATATTTTAATTTTTTATATTGCATATACACCTACATACACACACAGACACACACACACACACACACACACACACATACACACACATTCTATTGGTTCTGTTTCTGGAGAACCCTGACTAATATAACTGTGCATCTGGACAAGTTCACATTCCAGAATTTTTTTCCCAGTTTCCATTCCAAGTAAAATTTGGAAGCCCTTATAATGAACTTTTTCATCAGGTTTCCTCAAAGATATGACATTGAGAAAAAAAAATTATTTGTAATTAGAAGTGTAAGTTCTCAGACTCTACCTTTTTTGTATAGTTTGCTTGAGTATTTGACTTGAATATTTTTCAAGTATCAAGAGGGACACATGATATTATTGCTTAGAATTTTTAGACATGAAATATTCTACCCCAAAATGCAATCCTGTTCTTTTTGAAATAAGCCTTGTAAATTTTTCAATTTTATATTTCTGTCATCAGCTACCTAAAAGACAAGAAAAAAGTAGTGACTGCTCACTCTTGCAGAGAAAGAAACAAAGCTAGTTGTTAACAGTAATTGGTGAAAGTCTTCCAAGTACATACTCTTTCCTGAGTCATGAAAAAAGAACTTTTTGCATATTTTCAGTATACACCTGTATCCACAGTCTATCACTAGTCAGCAATTGGTGATATCCACAATTAAACAACAATTATTAGACATTGATGTTCTTTTGATACTTAGCTGGTAAAGTCAACATGAAATCTAACTCCTGAGGAAGACAGAGTAAGATACAGGGTTCAAAGATGCTTTTTGTGTACCAAATTAGAGTACAAAAATTAAATTTTAACAGGAATAATCAAAAACTTGATTAATAGTGGCTATGTGCATAAGGGTATATGATTTGCTAAAAAAGAAGTCATCTGATAGGAGTCACAGAGTTGATTCAATGGTTCAAGGAGGCTATCAAGTCCAGGCTTCTTCAGCTGGGTTTCAAGGTCTTGGCTTTGTCCTCAGGATTCAATCTTCATTGTCACAAGATGACTGCCATAGCGCCAGGCATCATTTCCAACACAAGAAGTAAAGGGGCAGCCAAAAAAATAAATAAATAAGGGATTTTCTCACTATGGTTCTCTTTTATCAAGAAGGAAGGTTTTCCCAGAGAAGTCCATCAGACCTCCTTTCATACACCACTTCCCAGAACTGGGTCACATGATCCCCTAGAACATTCACCTTCTACAGGAGCCAGAATTGCTATGTTACTGAGACCAACCATGATACATCCACCAAAGCTAAACACTTTGCCATTTTAACAAAACTGGAGTTTTGTTAGCAAGAAAAAATAGAAGCATAAACATTGGGTGGGCAGCTCACAAGCCAACAGCATCTGTCTACCTACATCAGTAGACATTTATTG
Organism: Lipotes vexillifer; assembly: GCF_000442215.2. Classification (NCBI taxonomy): domain Eukaryota; kingdom Metazoa; phylum Chordata; class Mammalia; order Artiodactyla; family Lipotidae; genus Lipotes; species Lipotes vexillifer. The sequence goes on from NW_006787829.1 coordinate 1,571,039, forward strand.
TATGGCATATGCATGTGAACATTATCCATAATTAACAAACATGCCACACTCTTTGTGATAGCACTGTTTATATCAAGTGCTTTCTTATTCTATAGGCAGCTTATTTCCATTTGCCATGAAAATTCTGCCAAGGGTTACTTCTTCTGATTTTATTTAGTATTTATTATTTTTTTAATTTGCATTGTGAAATCATGTAAGGTTTTACGTGTGTCAAATATAAATTTATCCAATTCAGTGAAATTTCTCAAACCACCGCACACCTTCATTCAGACACACTCTCTCCACGCCAGGTAAAGAATCATTAGTTTAGAATGTACCCTAATAGGATGCCATCTGAGGATTTAAAGTGGGAAACGGCAAAAGGTTAATGACAGATGGATGGGGGAACTGGGGGCCAAAAGCCAGTTAGAAAGGGAATAAAACACTCCACCAAGGGAGTGATGTGACAGACCTGTCACTGTCCACATGACCCTTTGTTCCTAAAAGCACTTAAAGCAAGAGACCAAATGCTACCGGGTAAGGAGGTTAAAAATGATTTCCAAGTCAGTGATAATCACCCATATTCTGCTGATTCAAGATTCTTAAAACTGAAATAATGCACTAATAATGTACAGTTGTGGATGTCTACTTCAGCTAATTTACTTTCTGGATATTAAATGATACTGATGGCATCACCACACAGAATACATAAAACAGAAGTTACTGAGAATGAAGCTTTATGACAACCTCACAGTAATACACCTGTTACAATAGGCCATGTCCCACTTCCAGTCAACACACTGTAAAGACAAACTCCGAATCACTTTGCAAAACAAGGTTTCCACAAACAATTTGCAAGAGCCTCAGAGAATTTCTCCTAACTACAGAAAAAACAATGCTTCCATTTTAAACATAATCACTGAGCTATACCCAGTTTGTTCTCTGAATTGCCATCTTCTTAGAAGTTGGTATAACTAACCTAGCTCAGAAACATGGCGTCTGTAACCTACAGGAAAATGTCTGACCCCATCCATTCCCCTTTCCCCCTCCCACACTCCACCCTCTTAACCAGAGTACAGGTACTCTTTCCTGAGACGTCAGAATTATGCGCTGCCCATTTTTCTAAATGTTTGTGACTGCAGCCTCTCAAAGACAGCAGTGCAAAAAGTATAGGAGATTGAGCCTTGTGATTGGATTCTTTCATAAATCAGTGTGATTGAGGACAGAGACACCCAGTCCCGGTGCTTGGGGTTTCAGTGGAAAAACTGCAGCATGTCTCGAATTATTTGAAAAATAAAAGATCCCAGTAATAATCAGAGAAGAGTGAATCCCAGTACAGAAGGCCCCTGTACAAATGCATCCCAGACAGGATTCGGGTCTGTCATGTGCTCACCAGCACGTAGCTCAGCTTCAGACTTGAGAGAGGGGTGCTCCCCTTACACAGACATACTGAGCAAAGGCTTTGGGGAGCAGTGAGGCCAGATGTCTCACAAATGTCTGTCCCCAGCCCAGATCTGTCCTCTGAGGTCAGGCTTGAATGTCACTCTGTTCACAGGACACGATATTTCCCAAACTGGACGTTAGATCCTCCCAACCTCCCCTTCTCCCAGTGTTTCCCATCCCCATGGATGCCACCAGTGCCCCAAAATAGCTCATCTAGACCTGTAGGAATCACCTACCGCCCCAGGTTACACATGCCAGCTGTCATCAGTCTTGTCCTTCTGGCCTCCTAAGCATCTCTCAAACATGCCCGTTTTTCTCCATCCCCGTTACCACCACCATAGTCTGAGCCAAGGTCATCATTCTCCTGTAACATGCACTCGCTCCTCCACTGATCAACCAACGTCCATATTGCAACCCTTTCTTCCCACATCTGACTCCCCCGCCCACTACAGCTGAAGTGGTCTTTTCAAAACGAAACCTGATTTCACTACCCCATCCCCGTCCCACCTCCGCCCTCCCTAAAGCCCTACGTGGATGCTTTGCTCTTAGAATCAAGACACACTGCTTCCTGTGGTCTCCACCACATTTGCCGATGCTGTTCTCCAGCTGGTTTATACCAGGCACCACCCCCCTTTCTTTCTCCACCACATTTGCTATTTATTTTTAATCTACCCTGCTCGCCCACTCTCCAAGCTTTGGCACACTCTGTGTCTCCCTCTGGAACACGTTACCTCCCTCTTCACCCAGATAACTCTCTCCCTGAGCTCAGGTTATTGAGAAAGCCAGTCATGAGGCCACGACTATAGGCTGATGCTGGAAAATGGTGATGCTGTCCCAGGACAGGAGGGAGAGAGCGAGGGAAGGCAGGGTAAGAAGCAGAGCCAAGTGTCCTATGACCACCCCAGCCAGAGCTCCATGAGTTGGGAACTTTGGTGGGTGCACCCACTGGCCACAGCGACATCTCGGACGGCTGCTCAGGCCCTAGTGCCTTAGAACAGCCCATGGGAGAGAGGAGAGGCAATGGGTCCGCCCATCTCTCTCCAAAGTCTTTTTTTTCTCATTGGTCAAAAAGTTTTCCCACCAGGAGTGGGAAAACTGCTGGTTCCAGATTGTAACTTCCAACTTAATTATTTGGGAGGCCAGACTCCAACCCATTTTGTACCATTGTATCCAAGTCCTGAAGTGACTGGAAAAAATGGACTCTGGGTAAGACTTAGGAGGCCACCAAGGAGGAGGTCTGGCCTTTTTAGCCACTCGCTCCAGGCAGCAGGGGGTCAGCCTAGATGGACAACATAGCGGGACATTACATCCATGGTGAGACGTTCCTAGGATGTGGCTGTACCACTTGCAACCACAACAATGCTATTTAAAACAATTTTAATGGCACTATTCACAATAGCCAAGACATGGAAGCCACCTAAGTGTCCACCAACAGGTGAATGGATAAAGAAGACGTGACGTGTATATATATACATATGTATACACAATGGAATACTACTCAGCTATAAAAAAAGAATGAAATAATGTCATCTGCAGGAACATGGATGGACCTAGAGATTATCACTCGGACCGAAGTAAGTCAGACAGAGAAAGACAAATATTATAAGATATCACTTACATGTGGAATCTAAAAAACAGTACAAATGAACTTATTTACAAAACAGAAACAGACTCACAGAAAACAAACTTATGGTTACCAAAGGGGAAGGGGTGCAGGGAGGGATAAATTGGGACTACAGGATTAACAGATACACACTACTATATATAAAATAGATAAACAAGGATTTACTGTATAACACAGGGAGCTATGTTCAATATCTTGTAAAAACCTATAATGAAAAAGAATTGAAAAAAAAGAATATATATACAGACACAACCAAGTCATTTTGCTGCACACCTGAAACTAACAGAATATTGTAAATCAACGATACTTCAATTAAAAAAAATTTTTAAACAATTTAATCATGTAGAAAGTTTGCGTATAGTACAATACTAAGGTAAAATTGAATTTTAAAAAACTGTGTATAAATTCTGTTTTTATACACTTTTTGGCTCTTTTGAAATTTTTTTTAAAGCATTTAATATCTTTATAACTTTGTAAAATGTTAGACAAGAGTATGTCAAGAAGAGGATTCAACAGGTTTCACAGTAATCACTTAGGAAAGTGCAAGATACAAAGGGACCAGGTACACTCCCGGGGCAGCCAGACCCCAAGGTGGGAAGAGGAAGGGCCCAGCCCTGGAGGGAAGCTAGGAAGTTAAGGCCATTTTCTGAAGAATCTTGTACACCCAGGCCTTGGTTTCCCTATCTGTAAATTTCAGGTAAGATCTTCACTTGGTTTTAAGGAAGAGAAAGTGAGGAAATGCATTTGTCAGCCGACTTAGATACTTGACACCACACTTGCTTTCTAACTGCTGCAACGTGGAGAGATTTCCTTATGGCACTTTCCATCTCAGTGACCATGGGCTTTTTCAAATTTATCTTTTTTTCCGGAACTCCTCTCTAACTAACTTTATTTGACAGTGCAGTAAATAACAGATGTGAAACTTTTCACATCTGTACTGAAAAAAAGTGTTACAAAATAAAGTTGTATAAAGCCTCAAGATATCATGATAACTGAACAGCAGAGAACAGTTCAAAATACTTTGAAAAAAGACTGTTGTGGAACACCGCATCTCAACAGAGATTTTCTTTTAGAGTTGTGACTTTTTGTACTTTCCAAATTTTCTACCATTGTCATAAATGTCTTGTCTTTCAAGAAATATATATTCTCCTAATATTTTAAATGAAATGATATATCAATTTAAGACTCATTTTTTTTTTCTTTTTTTTTTGCGGTACACGGGCCTCTCACTGTTGTGGCCTCTCCCGTTGCGGAGCACAGGCTCCGCACGCGCAGGCTCAGCGGGCATGGCTCACGGGCCCAGCCGCTCCGCGGCATGTGGGATCTTCCCGGACCGGGGCACAAACCCGCGTCCCCTGCATCGGCAGGCGGACTCTCAACCACTGCGCCACCAGGGAAGCCCAAGACACATTTTTAAAAGATCATGTGCAATGCTGATAGTATGCGGTGACTCTGTCATTCCCATAAGAATGGCAAATACATTCAATCTTCCTGGAAAACAAATGGCACACGTCACATTTAAATGATCGCGCTCCTTGGTGCAGTAACGTTACACTTCCAAATCTCTCCCAAGGAAAACGTTTCAAATGTGGATGACATTTCATGCACAAAGAAATGTTAGAGAAAAAAGTTGATTCTATTTCATATACGATCGTGAAAAATTAGAAAATGTCCCCAAACAGTGAATGATTAAGGAAACTGAAAAGTATCCAGACCAGAGGGCAGAGAGCAGAAGAAAGAAGAACTACTATCCTGCAGCCTGTGGAACAAAAACCACATTCACAGAAAGGCAGATAAGATGAAAGGGCAGAGGACTATGTACCAGATGAAGGAACAAGATAAACCCCCAGAAAAACAACTAAATGAAGTGGAGATAGGCAACTTTCCAGAAAAAGAATTCAGAATAATGATAGTGAAGATGATCCAGGACCTCGGAAAAAGAATGGAGGCAAAGGTCGAGAAGATCCAAGAAATGTTTAACCAAGACCTAGAAGAATCAAAGAACAAACAGAGATGAACAATACAATAACTGAAATGAAAATACACTAGAAGGAATCAATAGCAGAATAACTGAGGCAGAAGAACAGAGAAGTGACCTGGAAGACAGAACGTTGGAATCCACTGCTGTAGAAAAGAATAAAGAAAAAAGAATGAAAAGAAATTAAGACAGCCTAAGAGACCTCTGGGAGAACAATAAATATAAAAACATTCGCATTATAGGGGTCCCAGAAGGAGAAGAGAGAGAGAAAGGACACGAGAAAATATGTGAAGAGATTATAATCAAAAACTTCCCTAACATGGAAAAGGAAATAGCCACCCAAGTCCAGGAAGCGCAGAGAGTCCCACTTCTCCAAAGAAAATATAGAGACTGCCAACAAACACATGAAAGAATGCTCAACATCACTAATCATTAGAGACACGCAAATCAAAACTACAATGAGATATCATCTCACACCAGTCAGAATGGCCATCATCAAAAAATCTAGAAACAATAAATGCTGGAGAGGGTGTGGAGAAAAGGGAACCCTCTTGCAGTGTTGGTGGGAATGTAAATTGATACAGCCACTATGGAGAACAGTATGGAGGTTCCTTAAAAAACTAAAAATAGAATTACCATATGGCCCAGCAATCCCACTACTGGGCATATACCCAGAGAAAACCATAATTCAAAAAGACACATGCCCCCCAATGTTCATTGCAGCACTATTTACAATAGCCAGGTCATGGAAGCAACCTAAATGCCAACTGACAGACGAATGGATAAAGAAGATGTGGCACATATATACAATGGAATATTAGCCATAAAAAGGAATGAAATTGGGTCATTTGTAGAGATGTGGATGAATCTAAAGACTGTTATACAGAGTGAATAAGTCAGAAAGAGAAAAACAAATATCATATATAAACACATATTTGTGGAACCTAGAAAAATGGTACAGATGAACCAGTTTGCAAGGCAGAAATAGAGACACAGATGTAGAGAACAAACGTATGGACACCTAGGGGGGAAAGCGGCAGGGGGGCAGGGCAAGAAAAAAAAGAGTATCCATATTGTGAATATCATAAGAACACTAGAAACTAAATCTGTAAAGAATTTTAACTTTTTATCATGGAAATGTTTAAACATGCACGAAGTACAGAAAATGGTATAGTGAATTCCCAAGTTCCCTAATAATAATTCCTTAACATAATCAAATATCTAGTCAAGTCATGAGGAGTTTTAATTCTTCTAGTGACATGGGAAATACTTATGATAATGTTAAGGGGAAAAGCAGTATACAAGTCTATCCCTTATTCAAATACATAAAAGCAAGTATAGAAAGAGCTTATAAGGAATACGAGGGTATGCTTAAGTTTAATATCCATAATCTCGGCTGTCCACAAGCCCCCAGCAAGGACCCCGACTTGTCACATTTCTGATGCCTTCCCTGCCCGGGGTTCGTGCGGGTATGTGAACTTGGGGGTGGGGGGCATTTACAGGCTGAGCCAAGCCCACCCCCAGACCACGCCTCCCATGAGCTCCATCTTCTCTGCAGACCCCTGTGCTTATACTCTGTGGGAAGATACAGGTACCTATTTGGGGGTTTCCCAAATCCTTGTGAAATTTTCTTCCCAAATGTCAAGAGATCTAACACAGCAAAATGTTTAATAAAGTTTCTTTCTATTGGAGAGATGATGATTTCAAATGCATTTCTGAATACCTTTCTTTCTCTTTCATTTAAAAAACCAGGGTAAACACATGCCCTGTCACACCAGGTGGTTGTGAGAATTCAGTTAGCCAGTGCTTCCCAGGTGCCTGCTCACCAGAGTACCCAGAGCATGTGAGCCCTTTGAGAATGGAGGTTATTATCGTGCCATGCACTGCGTTTATCTCTGGGGATAAAAAGAGGAATATAGAGCACTGGTCTTCCATCTAGGAGGAACATACTGAGTAAATTTTATTTATTTTCTCTACTTTACCACAAAACTGAACATTACTTTTCACAGTTATCGAACTATATGATCTAATTATAAGCAGCATAAACACAGCCTGGCTTTTTTCTCCAAGCCTGTGGGCTCCCTCTAGCATCTTGAGTTTAACCCTCTTAAATCCCTCATGTTCCTCAACCACTTAAAGGCCATTATTTCCTTGTTCCACTTAACATTCAAGTAGGAAATCTCTGCCATACCGTGTATTTTCAAAATTGAATAAAAAGGCAGTGTGACAAAAGCAAATTTGTCATGAGTGACTGGAATCCTTTCTTAAGCCACTATCCAGATTTCTCCAACACAAACTTGAATGATAGGTGTGTTACTGGCTAATAATCATTTTAGATGAAGATATTCTAAAGATCTATATTTACCTGTATCTAGCTATGACATACTGTATTCATGAATGAAAACTGGTAAAAGATAACTTGGATTTTGAGTCTGAATCCTTTAAAAAAAAATTCATGATTCTACGGGGAGGTAGGAAATCAGCGGTTGTGTCCCAGCTTTTTCTTTACTGGTAGAGACACCACTTCCCACGAGCCATTCTTCCCTCCGGCCCAGGACTCAATAGTGACTGTGTAAGACACTGCCACCCACTTAACAGACTATATTTGGATCATGAAGCAAGTGGTGTAACCTGTCAAGTACAATTCAAAAAATGCTGGTGGTTTATAAATATGATTCTTTAAGTAGTGCAAAATAAGTATATTCTTAACAATGCTTGTAAAGAGAAAAAAAAAAAAAATTCAAGCCTGCTGTCCTTAGAAAGCATATGCGTCCCAGATAATTTAACAAGAAATTGCCCCAAAGTAAGATTCACAAGTAATCTCTATAGGTGATGGGCATATGTCCATAAGTGTGTATGGGGTATATGTGCGTGTGTGTGTGTGTGTGTGTGTGTGTGTGTGTGTGTGTTCTACTCAACAATCTACATTATCTCCTTCGTTTTCTTATTCCTAATTTCTTCTTGTAATTATTATCAACATCCCACACACTAGATTTCATACTACAAGTCTGAAAGTTAAGTTTCCCTTTTAAAAACATAAGTGAGTCTATTCAGGAATCTAAAGAAAACGAATTATAACACCACATTTATTTTCCTTGGCTATCTTTGGTTTTGCCTTCTTTTTATTTAAAAAAAAATTATTTAGGGAAGGTTGACTGGCTGTTTATGTGCCTTGTGTGGGGTGTGTGTATGTGCAATACTGACTCACAAAGGAGAAAAATAATAAAAGAGTTACTATGGAATCTTAAAAAGATGGAGATATCCCACTGACCTTGTGTCTATTCTCCTTGTAGTCATTTCAAGAATTCTGGAATTGGCTTCTCCTCGATTATGCTGAGGCTAACCAGGAAGCCAAAAAAAAGAAAAGGAAAAAAAAAAAAATTGTCCACCTACTAAAGAAGAGCTCTCAGGGTTTCAAAGCCCCAAATACTCAGCACCTTCAAAGCAACCTCCATAAAATGGACTTAATGAATGACTTAAATGAAAAAGAGTAACAATTACACAATTAGAAAATAATACTAAGCAGAAACGGCATGCACATTCTCTTCCAGCTCTTTTCTCCACTGTCCGGAGCTAAACCGGACCTATGTCTCAACCCCATTGATTTGTCCTCCGTTGAAAGAAAGTAAATGGCACAGCATGAATCCAGGGTGCAGAACATCACACGCAGAAACTACTGCCCTTGAAGGGTTTTCAGGAGGACAGAACAGGCCACAGATGGTGGAGTAAAGTTCAGAAAAACGCCAGGGCATCACGGACACTGATTCACCCATCCTATCTGACTAGAGCAAATGGGATCCTTGCAAAATCTTGACTGATCAGTTTCTATGCTGATCTCACTTCATCGATGGCCTGTGGGCACATGCAGATACTTGCTAGCTCAGTCAGTGTGGCACACGCACACCACACAAGACACATAAACAGCCAACCAAGCTTCCCTAAGTAATAAAATTTTTAAAAATAAAAAGAAGGCAAACCCAAAGATGGTCAAGGAAAATCAACATGTTATAATTAGGTAACACTTACTTTAACAAGTCCATTTGGATATTTTCCATAAACCAAAAGTAGGTTATATCCCGAGATCCACATTTCTCCTAAATTGATGCTGCCCAGGTGTGGCTGCAGCCTGAGGGGGAGGGCATCCTGCTGAGGCAGCCAGGCCCCCTGGAGGTCCACACCTCGCCCCATGCCAAGTAGTCTTCCACACCACTCCCAGACAGCCCCAGCTGACCTTGGAAAAAAGATCTTGTACAAGCCATGCAATTATTTACAATTAGAAGACAGTGAATTTCTCTTCATTGTATTGCAATTTGAATGTAAATTATCAAATTGCCTATGTAGATTAAAGTCTTCATGTATGCATCCCTTTTCATCACCACTGATCTTACTGTTATCAGCATCATGCTTGCTGGACTGTATCAGAACATATCAAGAAAGCATAGGATTATGTAACTAATTAAAAATTTTAAAAAACTCACACAATTCATCAACACAAATTTTGCCTCTTGTAAGTTAAGATGACACAATAAATTAAATGCTGAACTGGGACAATTTTCAATTAGAACTGTATTAGTACAACTCAGTTCACAGTCCCCCTCCCCCTGGTCAGGACAGTGCATCGCCTTGGAGACCTGCCTGGAAGAGAAGGGAGAGAAAAGGAGGGAGCGTAACACCCAGTGGCTTCAGTTCAGCAGGTGAAGAATCATCACTTGCCATTTGCTTACAAGTGTTTCTGCTCCTCTAGTTTATTGCTCCTGTTTATTTACATGTGTGTGTGTGTGTGTGTGTGTGGCACGTATGCATGTGTGTCTGAGTACACCAGAATTTCATTTTCTACATATAATCCACTACATCCCATAGAGGATTTGAAGCAGGTGTCATTCACAGGTAAGTAATGTATGCAAGTCACTCCTAGGAGAACTTCCTGAACACAAAAAACAGTAGCTAGTCACAGGAGTTGCAAAAGTTGGATGGTGAGAGAGCTTATTTCTAGCCACAGTGGTTCTGAAGGCTTAACAGAGAGGAGGGATCTGAGTGGACCTTGAAATGATGTTAGGATCGGTGTGAAAAGAAGACAAAAGACAAAGATGTGGAAAACAAAAAAGGCACATGATTCAAACACTTCAGTGTGATTACCATTATTTTCACTCCTTCTAATACTACTACCATGACTGCTGTCACTATGGTGACCTTGGTGATGATGATGATGGTGGTGATAATGTTGATGATGCAGTATATTGGGAATGATATTAGAACACACTCAAAGCAAAATCCTCAAATAGAAACTTAAAAAGTTGACTGAAGCAAATGGTTTGTGAAATGGAGTAGTAATAGGAAACACGGCTTAAAGTGGAAATGGGATCTGAACTGTGGAGGCCTAGAAGCCCCAAAACACAAGGTGTTTAGATTTTCATCTGTAGGTCACAGGAATCATGGAAGGGTCTTTTGCTGTAATGAAAGCGATGTTTCAGAAATTTAAATGGGCAGTGATATGAGGATGAATCCGGGATGCAGCAGGAGCTGACCTCAGTCAGTTCCACGAGGTGTGTTCATTCTAACCCAAGACAAATAAAACTTTTATGAAATTCTCTATTTCAGCTTTGAAAAAGACAAATGAATGTTGACAAATCAAGGCATAAAAGAAAGGACGCCGCATCAGGGTTGGAACTGTGCCCGATGTTTCTTTTAATCTGTTTGATTAAACAGATTAAAAGAATCTGTTTGTTCAGAGGCAGGGCCCTGTTCAATAATTAAACATTTGTTCTCAGTGCATGGTTTTATTGTATCATTCTGGAATATCCAGGAAGCAGAAATGATGACAGAGGTCATTTGATTTTTTTTTTTTTTTTTTTTTTTGGGTGCG
>NW_006787829.1:1582137-1583588 GCF_000442215.2 Lipotes vexillifer
TTTTTTTGCGGTACGCGGGCCTCTCACTGTTGTGGCCTCTCCCGTTGCGGAGCACAGGCTCCGGACGCGCAGGCTCAGCGGCCATGGCTCACGGGCTCAGCGGCCATGGCTCACGGGCCCAGCCGCTCCGCGGCATGTGGGATCTTCCCGGACCGGGGCACGAACCCGTGTCCCCTGCATCGGCAGGCGGACTCTCAACCACTGCGCCACCAGGGAAACCCAGGTCATTTGATTTTAATCGGAAGGACTGATCAGTGAAGTAAGCACACACTGAATTCCGCCCAAAATGTTGCAGTGTAGCTGGAATCAGTGCCGTGAGCACAGCTGGGACCAGGGGAAGCACAGCCACAGCGGCACAGGCAGGCAGGTGCTGGGAAGGGAGCTTCATGGGCTGCACAGTTCTGCAGATCAGGATTCCAAATCCACACGTTTTAGGAGGCGCTGATAATTTACACAAGAGACCAAAGGCAGCATGGCGGAGGTCTCTCCCATGACTCGGACCCAGATGGCACAGCCAGTCAGGGGCACAGCTGAGATTTCCACTGAGGTCCTTCAGGCCAAGAAGAACTTTTTTATTCCATCACATCAAGCACCTCAAAGAGGTGTGTGTTTACCCAGCTTTGCCCAACCTCTCCCATTCTCCAAGATGACTCACCAACACCCCTACTCATATCCCATCAATGTCAATCATCCCCACTTCTGTCTGACTATATTCCTCAGATATTAGAGAGTAATCTATTTATTTTTAATTACTAAAAATAATCAGTCATTTATACCATCGTCACATTGCATAATAGATTTGAGACAGCTTTCAGAGATAGGTACCAGAAAACAGGATCATAAATAAGTTGGGAGTTTGAAGCAAAGAGAAATGAGGAATAGAAAATAAGATGACTGGAATAAAGGTCATAAAAAGATGCGTGCTAGAATATCATAGTCTGTGCTGATGACCAGGTGTTTAGGGCTCCCTGTATAAATCAGAGGAGACTGGTTGTTAAAGCTATAGAAACAAGAGAAAATGTGAGGCTGATTGATTAGGCTACGGACGTGCCTTCACTATGGGTCTCTGGAAGAAGTGAACTGAAAGTAAAGTGTAAGTCAGTTAAACGCCTAGGATAGAACGGGCTGAGCAGCTAAAATAAATGAGAAAAATAAGGCAGAGCCTGATGTCATGCTGTGGAGAAAGAGAGCCTACAAATTTCCCGGTGCTCAAGGGGTCAGGGAGCCCGGCAGAAGCCAGAAGAGCTCAGCCACAGCTCACAAGGTGAGCGGGACCAAGCAGGACTTGAAGCTTTACCAAGACGTCTACGGACACCTTGTCCAGTCCAGAGACGGGGGAATTTAGGTTAAGACATGCAAATTTCCCTCTGAGCCTCTTGACAGCCAAAACAAGGTACAGAAAAGAAGTCAACCATGAAATTGCAACAGCATTCCTCAAACTGGTACCTGCT
>NW_006787829.1:1583598-1590737 GCF_000442215.2 Lipotes vexillifer
TCTAATTGAAAATGTGACACTTTCTCTCTCTCTTTCCAGTGTAAGAAAAACTGGCAAATGCAGGATTAAAACAGAGCTAATGCTGGTTTCTTCTCAACTGCAGGCTACACACGGACAGCAGCGTGCTAACATACTGAGACTGATATGGTGGGAAGCACAGAACGCTTTTTCTTACTGGCTTTGCAATAAAAAGCGTTCTGCAGAATACGGTTTGGGAAATAATGACTTTAAAAACTAACAATGAGGGCTTCCCTGGTGGCGTACAGCAAAAAAAAAACAAAAAAAAACAAAAAAAAAACTAACAATGATCCAGAGGAAATAAAATGTTCAGGAGAAGTTGCATTTTTCTCCTGTACTGAGACCTAGGAGACATCGGTGCTGCGGGCTCCCAGGAAGGTCAGACTGCATCGGTGGAGAGCACATCCACCACGTCGGCCCACAATAGACGGCCCTGATACATGTCTCTGACCACATCCCTTCACGTGAGCATGTGCTAAATCCAGGGGAAAACTGTAAATGAGAATGTAGTTTTTTAAAGGCCAAAGCTATTGTCTGATGGTCTAAATAAGTGGTTTTCTGGCGGTCTGACTTGATCCAACACTAAAACTAAGAAGAGCAAGAATAGATTATTGCATCTGCTTCAAGTCACCCTGAAGAGATGTTCTAGGCTGACATCTAGGCTGAGTTCCTACAACAAGAATTACAGCTCTTTGGGAAGAATTTGTAAATAAACCTATGCTGCCAATTAAGGACAGATTGATTTATTTTGTGCATAAACAAAGAAAAAGATTAGGGTTTTAATCCCCTAATAAAAGTTAAGGATTTATGCTTGGATAGAAAGCTCTGAGATTTATACACGGAGATGAGCAAAGGGAGGTTGGCACAAGTAGTCAAGTTTTCTCAGCAAACAGTGCACTGGCCCGCTCAAAGCAAAGGTCTCAAAGTTCTACACTATACAGCCTATAAATAAGCATTTTATCCTGGAGAATTTTTAAAGCAGGCGTTGCAAATTACTCATTTAAATCATTTAAAAGTTTTTCAGTATTGCGCCCAAAGGACATGTAATTTTAATGAAGGTAACTTCTTGGTACACAGCCAAGATAAACTGGATAAAAATTTAATCCCATGTAACTAAAGGAGTTGAATAGGATTTTTGCTAGGAGCCAATTATATTTGGAGAAGTTCTGCCAAAAATAATGACTAGGTTTTCAGAGTAACTGAACTTAAGCCATTCTTCCTGAGAGTAGAACCACTTACCAATTGAGGCCATGTCCAGTTTTTAACAGTAATGCCTTGTCTCCCTTTTTATTCTCCACAGCAAGAGGGCATCCAGCATCCAGAGAAGCTTCATGTCATTGAGAAATAAGATTAAAAAAGAAGGGAGGCCAAATATGGTTTCATTTGCCCCCTTTTGAAATTGTTCTTATCAAAGAGAATGTTCTTACTCAGCTAGACGCTTGAGGAGGTTTCTACAGGAACCTAAACATCAGTCAAGGGCCCAAAAGGGCATCTATAATGAGTCCTTACAGCCGAGCCTATTCCTCTCCTGATGATGGAGTTAAGACTGGAGCAGAGGGCCAGAGGCAAGGCAGGTGGCAATTATCTACCATCTAAAAGGACTAGTCCTATCTGTCTTAGGACAGATGTCCTCACGCTCTGTGTGCTGTGTAGAGTAGATACTGGTATCTCCACTTAACAGGGAACCCAAGTAGAGGCAGAGTCAACATCCACTCCCCTTGGGTAGCCCAGACAGAATCGGGGTCCATGTGGGTTCTCTGCCTACCTCTGCCCGAGCCTATCATAAAACTACGTCCAAGCCTCCAACGTCCTATGAAGCAGAAAAGCATCATTTGCTCCTTCTGAGTGAGGGGGACCAATGCTTCCATCTGCCGCAAGTGTCCATCTTTTGGCCTCAGTCCCTGATTCAGGGTCCCTGTTATTACATTAAAGACAACAAGGGAAATAGCCAAAAATCTATGTGATTTTTACAAAATGACAATAAACTTTTGTAGCCAAAGACAGCAGGCAGTGATACTGGCATTCAGAAATGTTGTTTTGCAACTTGATACCCTGAACTAGGCCTTGAGACCCTTCCTGGATAAGGTCCACACACTGATGTCTGGCCAAGGTGCTGTGAACCATTGCAGGAAGATTTGGAGGTCTGGATGCCAATCTTCCAGCACCTTCCCCTAAAAACAGCCCATCACACAGTGCTCTGGGATTCTCTGAGCTTTGGAAGCGAGAATGAGACACTTTACACTGAATTTCTGGGGAGTAACTTTGCTGCCCCTAACATGCTGTCTCCCATTACTTATGAAAACCTTCTGCATGACACAGCCAATCACATGACAAACACACACCTGCTGAGTGCCTATCAAGGTCAAGGTTCTCTACTGAGGGAGACTGAACAGAAGGGTCTTTCCAGACTCAAGGGGCTAAAAGGCAAAGTTGGGGTAAGGAAATAAATATATGCATCAGATTGACAAACATGCAGGGATTCAGCCTTGGGCTCAAATCCAGGCTTCATTACGTATTATCCTGGTCACTTTATTTACCCTTATAGAATATAAAATGTACAGCACAAAGTAAATTCCTTTAAAAATTGTAATTATTATTATCTATAAAAGATCCAGAAACTGAAAGAACTTTAATGATCGTCGTTGGCCTAATATTCTAAAACAAATATCTATCTATCTAGAGAGAATGAGAGAATATATATAAATATATATAAGTGATATCAATATACTGGTTAATTCTCATACTCCCCTAAAGTACTATTATTAACTCCATTGATTTGGCAAAGCTCACGTTACCTGTAAAGAGCAAAAGAGCAAGACCGGGTTCAAATTCTGACTCTATCTGACCCCAAACCTGTGCTCTTTCCCCTACTGAACACTGGGGGCTATAATCTAGAACTATACTGTCCAACATGATAGACACTAGCCAATGGGGGCTATAATCTAGAACTATACTGTCCAACATGATAGACACTAGCCAATGGGGGCTATAATCTAGAACTATACTGTCCAACATGATAGACACTAGCCAATGGGGGCTATAATCTAGAACTATACTGTCCAACATGATAGACACTAGCCAATGAGGCTATTTAAGTTCAAATTCTAAGTTAAATTAATTAAAAATCCAGTTCCTCAGTTGCACTAGGGCTCAAAAGCCACATGGGGCATGCGGCCGCCATATTGGACAGCAGAGACACAGAACATTCCAGTAGCACACAAAGATCGACTGGACAGCATTGATCTAGAAGAAAGACCAACAGAGGAAACTATGTTTTACAGACCAGGAAAATGGTATCTGTTACGTTAAAGCATGATGAAATGAAGGTAAGTGATCCATTCTGCAGTTCTGAATGAAGCTGCCTTAAACATTATGAGCATAATTGGGCAAAACATCTGTATCTTCACCTTTTGGTCTAGACTATGCAGGAGCTGGAAAGCATCTAAATTCCTAGAAGTTTCCGTTATCTGGCTAATTAACATGCTTCCATCAAGCTCAGAGAAGGGTTCTTTGGACAGTGAGTTTGTCTCTGTGTCTTTAGTTAAACTGCTGCCAGGAAAATAAAATGGCATGGAACACAGAGTCAAAACAAGGCATGAGGAATACACAGCTCCTGGACACATGGCAGCATTACTTCTTTTGTAAGTCTACTTAGACTTTTTCCCTGGGTGCTAGTTTAGATGCTGTTTTGTGCTTTTTGCTGCTTTAGACAACAGTAGAAACGACTAAGCATTTGAATTAGCCTCCTCTTCAAGAATTCAGTTAACCAACCTTATTTTTTAAATTATTTTAAAAATTATTTGTAGAATGATATCTTCATTCCATTTTTTCCCATTCATTTAATCAAGAAATGTTTATTAATCACCTACTATGTGCCTGGTGCTGGGCTGGATGCTAAGTATACAAAGGTGAACCAAAATAAACTTGGTCACTACTGTCTTCTCTCTTCATAGAATATTTCAATTTTACTGTGAAATATGAACTAATGTATAGAAACTGATTTGACTGACATAATTCAGCAACTAATGACACATCCCAAGTACGACCAACACTTTAATTACCACTGGAATATAAAGTTCTCGCTTACCATTTTCCTCCCTTCTCTGCCTTTTTACTGGTCTGTTTTATACCCCAAACCCTGTAAATATTACAGTTTTTCTCAGAGAAACTTTAGCTATAAGTACTTAATTTTTCTGCAAAGATGGGAAGAAAACTGTACAACAGAGCTAACCGTACATCCAAACTTACACATCAAGTAGAGACACTAGAAATAGCCTCTGTTCTTAGCAGCACTAAGAATTACATTCAGATGTTTGAAAGCCTGCTTTCTGGATCTGTGCACTTCAATTATGAATGAAGGTGAGATGTGGACAATGCAGGAGATGAAGACTCTAAAGAATTCTTTCCTATAATCCATTTTGTAAATAATTCTTAAGAAGTTGAGCCTACAAGAGCCAGTGTGAGTTTCATGGCCTGTGAAGTGAACCTGCACACCTTCTGTGGCCTGAAGCCGAGGGGCCAGGAGCAGTGACCATTTCTGACTGGGTTCCTAAGAAACCATACTTTTGCTAAAAATCCAGTAAAGTGGAAAATTCCACAGAAAAAGAGAATCATAAGACAACCTTAAACAGGAAAACAATATTGAAGAATAGAGAAGGGACAAGACAATGTCAGAAATTTCATTTTTATGTAACGCATCTCTATAGCATGAAAAAGAAAATTATCTTAGTATTGTCTGAAAAATTTAGAAGAATAAAAGGACATAGTCAGTCTAAACGAGAGTTAGCCCCATTAAGGATATTGAAAATAGGTGCGAATAATCCTAATAGTATCTATTCTTTTTAAGGTCTGCATTATTTTGACTCTGGTCAAAAGAGGTAAGAAAATAAGAAGGAAACTACCCATTTAAATGTGAAACAAAATAATGCAACCATCCTGCATTCCTTTCATGCCACAGTCACTTGATGCAGCCATCAAGGTCGGTATGTGGTTTGCAAGAGACAGATTCTATAGTAGTTTTTCTATGTGAAAAATACAAATGTTGCATTGAACACAGATGGCAAGGCGACTAAAATAGGCCCACCAGATACATTTTAATGGGTCTAATTTCACCCTCAATTTTTCTTTTTCTAAATATGAAACAAATTTCTTCCTCCTCTAAAAACCCTTGGTCATACATCAATGGTTTCCAGTCAATACTTGGCCTCCTTCATCTCAAATTCACCAGACTTTAAATTGATTCTCAAAACTTTTTTCCATCAAATAAATGGTTTTTTGAACTCTTTCTTTTTCTGATCAATTAACTTTTTAAACTCTCAAATAGTTCCTACCAGAGCAGCACTTCTTACTTGTCTAAGCATCCTTGACATCATAAATTCCCTGTAACATTTTCTAACAGTTGAAGTATAATGAATATTCCTCTCTACAAGGAACTTACAATCCATTCCAGGAGTTAAGTCATACACACATGGTACGTATAACAGTAACAATACAAGCCAGTAAATTCCACATTCACCAAAGGCCTTCTGAGGATCCTGTTTACTGGGTAGCTGAGGTAATCAAGGAAGATTTCTTTTATAAGAAGTGGCACTTAATTGGGGTCTAAAATAAAGAGAAGACTTAAAATGAGAGAGGAGAGGATAGACAGTGACCGTGAGTAATGACTATTTTTGAGAGGGTTCTAAAAAACCACTGTTTCTAAATTCTGGAAACAGCAACGGCATGTATGTGTTATATTTTAGAATCAGTGAGAGATCCAATTTGACCAGAGGAAAGGTTTTTCTAAACTTTCTTAATCACTGAGTTTTACTGATCTTCTTTCTAGAATATTCAGGACTGAGAATCCCTTCCCTCTAGTGACTTAAGTATACTCATTTCAGGGAACTTATTAGACCCAAAGGAAATGTGCATTGTTTCTAAACACCGTGTCTGTAATTCAGAGTCTTCAAAATCCAGGTGAGAAAGCGTGAAGACCTTCTCCGTTGCAAGTTTTATCCCATCCATCGGTGCCAACATGCACAAACGAACCAGGATAAACATCACTCCCATCTCCATGTCAGTGGTATTATTGACTAATTAATTAAAATAACCACCTTCATACAGTGCTCTCCAGTATCTCACATGCTTGTTGTTTCATCCTCACAATTACCAAACTTTAGTGTCACGTTTAGACCTAGGTGAGGCACAAAATAGTATCTCTACTAATGAAAAAATTGGAGATTAAGTGACATCTTTGGTCACCCTGTCATAAATGTTAGAGGCAAGATTTTTACACCTGGCCCTTGGACCCCACAAATGCTCTTCCTCCAATTTCACGATCCCCAGTGAAGAATCCAGACTGGTTTAAGCGTTAGCCGATGAGATCACATCGTTCTTTTCTGCAGGTTCTTCCCTAGCTGACATATCCCGTGACTCTAATGCAGAGCCGAGATAATCATCCTCATCTACCGTACAGGCAATTAAGTAAAAACATTAGAATACCTGGCTTGACGGTTATACTCCACTCTGGCTGTATGCCCTTCTCCCTGATCAATGACATGGCACATTCATAACATTCTTCACAAGAGGCTGGATCGCCAGCCATAATTCTCCACGATCTCAGGGAAGGACAAGTCTCCCTGACAAAATCAGTAGAGTTTTTTAAATACCTGAAGATGCAGATGCAAGCACATGTCTACCTAGCAAACTGCTCAATTCTGATCTTGTACACATACAGAAGGCTTCATTTTTTTTTGCACATTTCAATATGCAACTGTTCACAGAAATAGTGATTAAAGAACCATTCATGTTGCTACTATTTTGAAAAATGATTAAACAACCTCAAATTTCTGAAATATTCACCCAGCATACATTAGATCCTTTCTTATCTGAGTTTTGGCCTTGGACGGCCCACACAGCAAGGTCAACCCTCCGTATAAAATTAGAGAAATGGGCTTCCCGGGTGGCGCAGTGGTTCGGAGTCCGCCTGCCGATGCAGGGGACACGGATTCATGCCCCTGTCCGGGAGGATCCCACATGCCCCGGAGCGGCTGGGCCCGTGAGCCATGGCCGCTGAGCCTGCGCATCCGGAGCCTGTGCTCTGCAACGGGAGAGGCCACAACAGTGAGAGGCCCGCGTACCAA
>NW_006787829.1:1591166-1597270 GCF_000442215.2 Lipotes vexillifer
CGCGTACCAAAAAAAAAAAAAAAAAAATTAGAGAAATGAAATTCACCTGTCTAGCTCTACAGCCACCCACCAGCCTTGATCTATAGAGCATCTACTGGAAACTCAACAGCTGGGCTACATCAGGGTGTTTTCCCCTTGAAAGATCTAAACAACATTTTAAGAGTGAGAAACAGAGAAAAAACTGTGGACTCCTAATTAAATGTTGAAAGATTTCTTAACTTTCTTAAAGACTAATAACATAAGAGGGTCTGATTTTCAAAGGGGATCATTAATTTTCCTTAATTTGAAACTACATCTCAAAGTATATTTTATTCATACTTAGAAAAGGATAAATGGAAGATCAAAAATCAATAATGCAGACTGTCCCAGTGCCCAGCCCCTGAGGGAACCAGTACACTACATTGTTTATGTTAGCCAACCTTTTCCTGCTAGTATTCATGAAAACTTAGCAAATAATCACATTGGGCTGATTTCAGGGACATATATCCTCTGCTTCCTGCCTCCAGCACAGTTATCTGACACAGGAATGCACTTTCATTCCATCTTTAGTAAGAGCTACTGTACAGAGACAAGTAAACAAGCATAGTGATGAAATTGCCTGTAAGAATGTCCACACTCGCCTTGCAATTCATCTTCCTCTATCTACACAGGGCTCTTCCTCCCTCAAAGCGAGCTCTAGGGCCACGGGGGAAAATTCAGGTGCAAAGGACAGAAACGACTTCACTTGTTAGCCAAGAAGATATTTAAGGCTCTGAAGAACGAAACATTAACACAGTGGACAATTCTGCCTCAGTAAATCACCCTTGAGTTTTAATATCTTAAAGATCCTATCAGACAATGACACCCTGTGTTGAATGCCATGTGTGCCCTTAAGTGATTCACGAGTTTCTGGATAACTTGCTGACTGAGAAGAACAACACATCGT
This sequence comes from Lipotes vexillifer, assembly GCF_000442215.2. Lineage (NCBI taxonomy): Eukaryota > Metazoa > Chordata > Mammalia > Artiodactyla > Lipotidae > Lipotes > Lipotes vexillifer. The sequence continues at coordinate 1,592,092 of NW_006787829.1, forward strand.
AATGCAAGATTGAACTGCCGCTACCCACTTTCACTTTATAAGACAGACAGCTGAGAGAGAACTCCTTCAAAGGAAAGCAAAAGACAATCAAATGTCACAGGCTCAAGATAAGCCGGCTGGCATTATCTATCTACCGTGCCAGGCAGAGTACCGATTTATAATTCAAACGCTGGAATGTTTATCATTAGAATGGTCATCTTCCTGGGGAAAACATTTACTGTTTTGCCAGTAATATGGGCCTGAAGGCTATTATAATCCAGTTAGGGGTCGCAAAATGATAAAAGGTAAGCAAACCATCTAACACAAACTTCCCATATGTCCACAAATGGTTTCCCAGTATGGGAGCCACTGCAAATAATGTGATGTGCTGTGATCTGAAGTATGGGATAAGATTCCATTACTCCCATGGCCAAGAGATCTGAGATCCCTCTAGAATCATTATTTTAAGATACGGTGTCACTCTCTAAAATGGGTACATGTGTGTGACCTGGTACAATTCATACCAGACCACGTTAAAAGGTACTGACTTGCTATCACCTAGCAAAGCAGGACCAGACAGATAAGGGTTTACAGCGAACAGCTCACTTGTCGACTTTCAGAACTCAGGATGCCACGGCAAAGGGCACCAGGCCAGTGGCTTCCGCTGGATCCTGGTGCAGCCAGAGTGGATCGGGAGAACACACAGTTCTTGGGGCAAGAAGAGACTATGGTAAACCATTTTTTTAATTAGAAAGACTCATTCTTGGCCTACTTTTGAATTTTGTGCTACTCCATAATAATCACAAAATCCAAACTGCCACAGAACTGATTAACTGCAAGATTAAGAGAAAACGGGCATACACAGTGAAAAGACCAACCCCAGGTGGGAAATGAGGAAACCAAAAGAAAACAGCATGTCAGGCAGTTTGGAAATAAAATTCAGGAAATTCAATATTCACTGTTAATTTTCACAGGAATCCCTTATATTGTTTTCTTTTTTGTGTCTAGCCAGCTGTGCTTCCTAATAGGACAATTATTTGCTATTCAGATGTATTCCGATTATTTCTTAAAAAAAAAAAAACTTCCATAGGATGATCAAGTTTGTCTATTTGAGAAAATTTCTCTTCACTTTTTATTGCTGCATGTGGCACTCAAGAAGGTGATTTTGACTTGTAGAATTAAATTATTCATCATTATTAATAACAATCACTTTAACAAGTAAAAATGGGGAGTGTTTATAGCTTTAATTCTGGTACAGATAATGAGAGTCGAATCAACTGGATATGAACTGGAAATTAGAGGATACAGGTAAGGCCACAGGATAAGTGATTTCTAGCAACACGGACACAGGGTGAACGATTCACATCTCAATGCCTGTGTCAGCCACAATGAAGAGCGGCACAAACAACTTCCACGAAAAGGAGTTTATTAAATTCCAGCAAGGCCTCCAGCTGCTCATTAGCTGTGAAAACTCCACAGGAATACAGGAGTTGCTTCTTTCATTATTATTTTAAAGGAGGAAAAATATGGTTCTTAACGTGATGCATTCTGGACACACTGATTCATTAAAAGTTTTTTTTAAAAGTTCAAGCTACTATAAATAACAAGGCCCTACTGTATAGCACAGAGAACTCTATTCAGTATCCTATGATAAACCATAATGGAACAGAATATTAAAACAAATGTACATATATTTGTATAACTGAATCACTTTGCTGCACAGCAGAAATTAATACAACACTGTAAATCAACTATGCTTCAATTAAAAAATTAAAAAAATAAAAAATAAGAAAAATAAAATACAAGCTACTTGTAACTTTGGGAACAGGACAGTCTGAGGGGTTTTTCTGAGTGTGTGTGTTTTCACAGCAAAATTCTCCATTATATGCCTGGCCCTCTTCTATCTGCAAGTATTATCAATGGATAAAGACAGTTGGTGACTTTTCTCTATCTCCAAAATTTAACTAGGGCCACCATATTTGTCTCTCATCCGTCTCTTTTAATGGGGTTATTTACACATATGTAAAAGTGACTTTCCTGGTTTGGTTCGTTTTCACCTCTTCTTTAGATGAGAAAAGCATTGAATCCCTAACATAAAAGCACAAGGATACTACACTGGGCTTCCCTGGTGGCGCAGTGGTTAAGAATCCGCCTGCCAACACAGGGGACACAGGTTCCAGCCCTGGTCCGGGAAGATCCCACGTGCCGCGGAGCAACTAAGCCCGTGTGCCACAACTACTGAGCCTGCGCTCTAGAGCTCACGAGCAACAACTACTGAGCCTGCGCTCTAGAGCCCGCACGCCACAGTTACTGAGCCCACATGCCACAACTACTGAAGCCTGCGCCTCTGGAGCCCATGCTCCACAACAAGAGAAGCCACCGCAATGAGAAGCCCATGCACCGCAATGAAGAGTAGCCCCTGCTCGCCGCAACTAGAGAAAGCCCGTGTGCAGCAGCGAAGACCCAAATGCAGCCAAAGATAAAATAAATTAATTAATTAATTTTAAAAAAAAGGATACTACACTGATTATACCACGTTTATCCACTTCATGATTCATTGCAGGCCCTTGATGAATCACATGTTTTCTCTTTTTAAAGGTATCTTGCTAAGTCAGAAAGAGAAAAACAAATACCACATGCTAACACATATATATGGAATATAAAAAAAGGTTCTGAAGAACCTAGGAGCAGGACAGGAATAAAGACGCAGACATAGAGAATGGACTTGAGGACACGTGGAGGGGGAAGGGTAAGCTGGGACAAAGTGAGAGAGTGGCATGGACATATATACACTACCAAATGTAAAACAGATATCTAGTGGGAAGCAGCCACATAGCACAGGGAGATCAGCTCGGTGCTTTATGACCACCTAGAGGGGCAGGATAGGGAGCATGGGAGGGAGATGCAAGAGGGAGGGGATATGGGGATATATATATACATGTAGCTGATTCACTCTGTTATACAGCAGAAACTAACACACCATTGTAAAGCAATTATACCCCAATAAAGATGTTAAAAAATAAAGCACATGGAAGAGAACCAATAATAAAGAAATAAATAAATAGAAATAAAGGTATCTTGGAAAAGTCAGGTTATATCATCAATGACCATTAGCACTTACCTGGAGAGGGCAGGAAACAACCTTACCATCTCAATGCCCCGGGAACTAAGGGAACGACCGGCTTCTCCCCAAATCAAGTGATCTTTTTTTCAACTTCCTTTTTTCTCCTTGACATTTTCTGACACATCAAACTCTTTACCACCCCCTCCTTGTTGAAAGGCTTCCTTTGGGCTTTACGGTAATGCACTAACTCGGTCTTCCTGCCTCTAAAATTACAGCTGTTTCGTCCCCCGCATGTACCCTGACCTCACGCCCTTTCCAAGTCTCCACCTGCACACCCTCCCCCCAAAGCAATCACTGAGCAACCACTCTCTGTCATGCCTCTAAGAAAATCCATCTTTGATTTAGTCTCCATTTCCACCTCTGTGTATTTGAAAATCAAATCTTTCTTGACAACTCATTTTTCATCCAATTCTAGGACTGTATCTTTATCATTCTATCACATAAATTTTCTAGAAAAAAGAAAGAATGGGGTTGTCATTTTTAACCAAACTGCATCCGCAAATAATTAGCTTCCCCAGTGCATTATCTGGCTACGGCCCTCCAGGAAAAGAGTCATGACTGGAAAATTAGTCAAAACTGAAGCAATGAAATACCAGTTCCATTAGTGACTAGACTGTATTTTTCTTAGCATTCAGTACAGCTATTCTTTTAATCAAAATCATTAAGGTTCATAGGTGGAATAACCATTCCAGTGTATATGAAATTTTATAGAGGGGCTATATGCCCTAAAATTCCTCTCCCTGACCTTGAACTCAAGAATTGTCTCAAAATCTGGTCTTTCATAGGGGGCACTGAGCACAGAGGTGGCCTTAATGAAAAAGCATTCTAATTCGATCATAAATGAGAGACAGCAAAGAAGAGAGACTTCAAAGAATACAGTAGGAGCGGCTGTTCCTCCATTTGTGAAAAAAATCAGACCTGATCTCCTATAACCCGTCTTTCTATCCCCAGGATTTGAAAGTTGAGCTCGTTAATGTGCTAAAAGAGATTCTAGGGAGTCTGAAAGCATGTTTTTCTTCACAGACATTTCTTTCCTCTCCAATCTTAAATCAGGAAACAATTTCCACAGTTATCACAAATACTCCCTCTAATTTACGTTGAATTCAAATCAGCAAACATTTACTGAGTAGGTGCTGGGGACCCAACAACGAAACCCCTGCAGGTCAAGACTCTTCGGGAGGAGTTCCAAACCGGGCTCCACAACTCAGTAGCTGTGTCACCTTGGGCAAGGTAGTTGACCTCTCTGTGCCCGGAATTTCTCTTTTGCAAAACGTGGCTAATAATGGCTTTCAGAGAAATAGGACAATTCTGAGGATGAAATGAGTCAACTCATAAAATGCAAGGAGTAATATTATCTACCTCGTGAGTCCCTTGGGAGAATTCAACGAATTGATACACATATGACAGAACAGCGCGAGGCACAGAATCCACACTCAGTAAACGTTCATTCTCATGGTCACCATTATTTCCCGGTGTCTTTCTAAAGTTAGTAAAAGTTGGAACGGGATTCAATCCCGGGAGCAAAAAGCAAGGCATTCTGAGACATGCTGTGATGCTGAGATACCACAACCTCCCTTGACAAAGAGGAAGATGAGCTCAACGTTCCAGGCAGACGGGAAAGACAGGGTAGAGGGCACAGGTGTGCCAGACAAGGAGGTAAGAAAGAGCACAGCTAACAGCAGTGTAGAAGGACAGGGCACGCACCACTGTGAGCCTCGCCAAAGACTGGGTGCCCTTTTTCTGGGGGTAACAGGACTCAAGCAAATAATAGAAATAATGTGGAGATCATTCCTCCACAATCTGAGGACGGGGGTCACAGCTGGAGGTGGAGAGATGCATTGGGAGCTATCTCAGCAGCCACAGCAAGTCAGGAGGGCAGCCGGCCTGAGGGGTTTACAGCCAAGGATGGCGGGCAAAGGCTTGATGGGGGGAAGGGTCAGCAGAACAGACACTGGCACCAGGGGCCTGAGTCAGACCAATCCTCTCGTTCTGAGATGTGGGGCAAGAAGGTAATCTCTGGGGCTTCCCTGGTGGCGCAGTGGTTGGGAGTCCGCCTGCCGGTGCAGGGGACACGGG
>NW_006787829.1:1599345-1600331 GCF_000442215.2 Lipotes vexillifer
GGCCTCTCCCATTGCGGAGCACAGGCTCCGGACGAGCAGGCTCAACGGCCATGGCTCACGGGCCCAGCCGCTCCACAGCACGTGGGATCCTCCCAGACCGGGGCACGAACCCGTATCCCCTGCATCGGCAGGCGGACTCTCAACCACTGCGCCACCAGGGAAGCCCTATATATATATTTTTTGATCTCAGACCTACTAAATGTAGATCTCTGGTTCTGCCCATGTTTGTTCAAAAAAAAAAAAAAAACTCCACATATGATTCTCTGAACTTGTGAACCACAAGTATGACCACAGAACATACCCCAAGAAAGCTCCAAATGGATTAAAGAGTTAAGTATAAAGTAAAGTGAAATCATGGAATAACTAGCAGAAAGTAGATTGGAGTAGTTATCAGATCCCTAGTGGGGCACCATTTTAAATGGTGAAGTAAAATTTTTAAAAAAATCAATTGATTCAGTCATAAAACTTTTAAACTTGGAAAGAATAAGATTAAGATAACACTATATAAAATTTATATAAAATGATAAAGGTTTTGATTCTACATTACATAAGTCATGCAAATTGATTACAATAAAAAATAGGACCTCAGTGGTTCTTTGTGGCTGTCTGGAGGGGTGGGATAGGGAGGGTGGGAGGGAGGGAGACAAAGAGGGAAGAGATATGGGAACATATATATATGTATAACTGACTCACTCTGTTATAAAGCAGAAACTAACACACCATTGTAAAGCAATTATACCCCAATAAAGATGTTAAAAAAAATAAAATAAAAAAAATTAAAAAAAAATGCATCCAAGAAATCATTTGGGGGTCAGAATACCAATAATGGATGTTCCCAGCTATGGTGGCAACCTTTTTATTTTTAATTTGTTTGTTTGCTTGTCAATCTAAATCCCTTTGTACCAATTATTTCCTTGTCACTTCACCCACACCTACCCATCATTTCTCGCTCAGTAAGGCTGGAGCTAGGTGTCCACACACTCTTT
>NW_006787829.1:1600341-1617744 GCF_000442215.2 Lipotes vexillifer
GATCACTGGACTTCCCGTTAGTGATTATTCCTAGGCTGCACAAGAAGAAGGGAAGGCTAGAGGGTGAGTGAAGTCTTTATCCTTTCCTCCCCCACCCTCCTTCCCTTCCCTTTCCCTCCCCCTTCCCTTGTCCCTCCTCCTTAGCTGGCAGGGTTTCTGGATGTTGCCCTATTTGTCCCCTGTGGTCCCCCTCCTCCCTGGCACCAGCACTGGCTAAGGCGCCCCTCTTCCAGCTTTCCTCACCCTCAAACGATTCCACTCACCAATCCCAGCCGTGGTCAGGCGACCCCTCCCTGTAAGTTTCAGCACCCACGTGCCCTGCTCCCTTGGCACTTGTGCTCTCAGAGATCTGTGGTCAGTAGCAGATTCAACGAGCAAGTTCTGAGTTATCTTGCTACCTCCATTCTGGTCTTTCCAACATTTTAAGAAGTTATTCCCTTGATCAAGTCCCCTCGTTGCAGAATATCTAGGTTATTTCCCTTAAAGGACCCTGACATATAACAGTACCAGTAGTGGTCCCAAGAAACACTCACTCTAAGCCAAAGTCTCGTATTGATCTGCTGCCCTGTTTGAGCTTGAGCAAAGTGATCTCCTTATTAGCAGGGGAAATGGATACCTAGTAAACTATGGCTTGAAATGGCATTGTCATAACTTAATCACCTGTGGTAGCTTGAGATAAAAATTCTATCAAAGAAAAGGCTTTGGGGCTTCCCTGGTGGCGCAGTGGTTGAGAGTCCACCTGCCGATGCAGGGGACACGGGTTCGTGCCCCGGTCCGGGAGGATCCCACGTGCCGCGGAGCGGCTGGGCCCGTGAGCCATGGCCGCTGAGCCTGCGCGTCCGGAGCCTGTGCTCCGCAACGGGAGAGGCCACAACAGTGAGGCCCGCATACTGCAAAAAAAAAAGAAAAAAAAGAAAAGAAAAGGCTTTGGGAAACCAAGTGGCTGCTTCATTTAATTGTAACTTGTAGCGATGACGATTTGAAGACTGCAGGGTGGGCTAGTGGTTTCTGAATGCACGGGAGAGATACAGAGAGAAAATGACAAGCTCAGGGGTTCAAACTCAGTTCAAGGAATAGTCAGAGAACCAGAGAACTTCTAGAGTGGGCTAGCTTAAAAAAAAAAAAGAAAACAACTCACTTCTTACAGCCACAGCACATACAGAGCTGCAGATGATTCTAAAACTGCAATAGTAAGCTGCAGTACAGATTCACAAGGTGGACGCACTGACCGTAGTGGGTGGAAGGCCAGTCAGAACGTTGCCACATGCAGGGAACTTTCCTGGTGGTCAGTGGACTCTCACGTGCCCAGGAAAAAGAGGAGCACCCTGTCGGGTTGCTGTGACCATAACCTGCCTGAGGACAGGTACCTGGTCTCCATGTCCATCGGTGCTTCCTCCGTGCACGTCTCATGCTCAGTTAACAGTACTGAACGGATGGATGAATAAACCAACCGGTACAGAAAGCCATGCGCCCACATCCGACGAAGAGAAACCTCAGGGCAAACAACTTCAATTTCCCACCTGTTCATAGAAGCAGTCAGGGTGGGTGCTGAGCCCCTCCCTCAGTTGGGTACTGAGTCCAGGCCCTCAGACGAGGAGAGTCCGGGACAGCCCGTCCTCCCCAAAGGCTGAAGGTTCAGAGCCTGGATGGCCTCTGATTTGAATATGCAGTATTTCTGCCACACATGTGAATTTTGCAAATAATTTTATACATATATTCAATGCTTCAGGGTGAAGACAAGGGTTACATTGTCAGAAAGCACAAGAAGGTAGGATCATTTTAGTGGGGTTTAAAAGATTTTATGAAACTTCTTTCTGAAGCACAACCGGTATTTCACTGTAAGAATCTAATAAATATTTTAGAATGGCACTGGATTTATTTTACAGTGACATTTGGTATTAGAATGAAAGAGCTGGAAAAAGAAATATTAATGTTTCCCTCCACTACCCGCCGGATTCCTTACATTTTGAGACTGAACAGATTTATAATGTTCATAGGAGTCACTTTAAATCATCACCGACTACAGTAGGATGTGGACCCCTGGTACAAAGATGAAGTCCACTGTTTGTCTCCTAAACACACAAATCTACACTTGACTCTAAATGGTTCTCAAATGTGTTTATTTAACGCGGCCCATTAAACCACATCTCAGTCTGTGCTATTCATTCCCATTTCGTGGGATGCCACTGGAAGAGGGGCCATTTTACATAGGAATAAGAAATCAGTGACGTAGAAAAAGTACATGCTTTTTAATTGAATCATATTTTTTAAGAGTTATATTTGCCTTAAGTCCTTGAGTATCCAAGATCCAACTTAAGGTCATTATGGGCACAACACAGGCCTCTCAGAGCAGAAGCAAGTAGAAAAGGGAGGTCAGCAGCATTCCAAGGCAGAAGTTGCAGAGAATCTCTAGGCAGTGGTTCACCTCTGACTGTACACAGGTGTGATCTGGGCGGACACCCTCTGCTTCACCACTTAAATCATCAGGAGTAAAATCGGAGCAGGACAGCCCGGTGGGTGCAGGGGGGAACTAATCAATCACTTCTCTCTCACCTTTCCCTCCTTCAAACCCTCAGGGCTAGAGAACTACAGTCTAAGGAATGACTGGCTCTGTTTTCTCTGCTTGGAGGTCACCAACCGGAAGTTCCTTCACCCCTACTGACAAAGCCTCTTGGAGCTGACATAAATGGGGTTCAGCCACAAAACAAAATAACATTCGAGGGACACAACCATCCCTAAGGAAAATAACAAACCAGAAATACAGATTCCAACAGACAACAAGATTATAATAGATGAACCAAGAACTTTAATTTGCACAATATACATATTACATGGCCGTGAAAGGATGTTATCAACATAAAAGAAGAAGAAAACGCAAGAGAGCCAAACAGCAGTATTATGTATGAAAACTACAATATTGAAATAAGTGGCACAATAGACGAGGGGGTAGATTCAGTTGCTGTTTACATTGCACACTCCCTTCCCCATACCCTCATGGAGGGAGTGTATCCCCCCCTTGACTTTTGGCCCTACATGGAATTGTTTTGGCCAGTGTGATTTTTTAGGAGGAGGTTTAAAACACGTTTGTGTGGTTGAATTTACACTCTTGCCCTTCTGCTATCAGCGGGAAAAGTGTATGTCTTGGGTTGGCCACTGGCCCCAAGAGGAAAATGAGATACACATTTTTTTAAGTGCACAACACAGTATTGTTAACTACAGCCATGATGCTGTACAGCAAATCTTTAGAATTCAATTACCTTTGCGTAACTGACACTTTAAACCCACTGAACAGCAGCTCCTCCCTACCCTATAGCCCCTGGCAGCCACCTATACTCCCCTCTCTGCTTCTATATGTTCGACTATTTTAGACACTTCATCTAAGTAGAATCATGCAGTATTTATCCTTCTGTGTCTGGCTTATTTCACTTAGCATACATGTCCTCTAGATTTATCCATGTTGTTTCACGTACCAGGATTTCCTTCTTTTTTTGAAAAAAAACATTTATTTATTTTATTTTTGGCTGCATTGAGTTTTTGTTGCTGTGCGTGGGCTTTCTCCAGTTGCGGCGAGTGGGGGCTACTCTTGGTTGCAGTGCACAGGCTTCTCATTGCAGTGGCTTCTCTTGTTGCAGAGCATGGGCTCCAGGTGAGCAGGTTTCAGCGGCTGCAGCACACGGGCTTCAGTAGTTGTGGCTCGCGGGCTCTAGAGCACAGGCTCAGTAGTTGTGGCACATGGGCATAGTTGCTCCGCGATGTATGGGATCATCCCGGACCAGGGCTGGAACCCGTGTCCCCTGTACTGGCATGCGGATTCTCAACCACTGTGCCACCAGGGAAGCCCCAGGATTTCCTTCTTTTTTCCGGCTGAATAATATTCTATTCTATGTATAAACCCCATTTTCCTTATTGATTCACCCCTCAATAAATACTTTGGTTGTTCCCATACCATGGCTATTGTGAATAATGTTGCAGTGAACGTGGGACTGCAGATATCTTTTCAAGCTCTTGATTTCAAGCCTTTTGGATAAATACCCAGAAGTGGGATTGCTGGATCATACGGCAGTTCTATTTCTAATTTTTCGCAGAACCTCATACTGTTTTCCATAGTGGCTGCACCAACTTACGTTCCCACCAACAATGTACAAGGGTTTCAATTTCTCCACATCCTCAACAACACTTATCTTTTGTTTTGCTTTGTTTTTCATAATGACCATCCTAACAGGTGTGAGGCGATATTTCATGATGGTTTTGATTTCCTTTGTCCTGGTGATTAGTGACTTCTACTTTACGGCTGGTCACTAGGTTTGTCATTTTGTCTCTTGATGAATCAATGGCTCTTAGCTGCAGCCGCCAACCCCGCTGTCCTTGGCTCACCATTTCCCATATTTCTGAAATGCAGAGATACTGTGCCAGTGACTACACCTCCAACCCCAGCCAGTGACCACAGGAGGACGTCCTCATCATGGTCCAGCTGCTGAGACCCCTGCCCTGGAGTCTGTTTCCAGCCCTCTTAGGTTGGGTCACAGAAGGTGTGCTGAGGGCGTATTCTCACGCTGAGGGGAGGGAAGGAAGCATGCAGAGCTGGAGGAATGAACAAGAATAGATTCAGCTTGGGACTGGCTTCATCTCCCCCAAGGGGAAGGAAGCCCAGTGCCTATTTGGTACTGTGGTGCTGGCCCCCTCGAGGTGGGGGGGCTGTTCTTCTGCCCCCCATGACAGCAAGTCACCGGCTGATGTTTGCTGGGGTAGGAGATGAGCCGGCCTCCTGCGGGTGGCAGTTCCTGTCTGAGCAGAGGAACTGCTGGGAGGCAGGTAACATCACAGCAGCTGATACGACCTGCCATCAGCACCCACCACGACAAAGAGTACTGGTGAAGGAACACCACTTCCCCTGTAAGCATTTTAGGAAAGTTGGAATGTCTGCTTGGTTGGTAAGTCGCTTTTAGCTTAGCAAGCAGGCCCAGGGTGTGTGTGTTGCGGGGGGGGGGGGGGGGGGGGGGGCAGCACGGAGATCTACTCATCTTGGCAGCCGCCCAAGACAAGCCACGTGTATAAGTTCCTTCGCTTCTTAAACCTGCCTACCTCCCAACCTGGAGTGGTCTGCCTCTGTCTTCCATCTCTCCTTGCCCTCCACGTACAGGGGCCAGTTTCAGATTACACCTGTTACAGGGGACACAGGGGTGGGGTGTGGGGAGGAAGGCGGGTGGGTCTTGGTCATCACGCAAATCCAGACCTCAGACGCTAGCACCTGTCTCAAGCAGGTTAGGGCCCAAGAAAGTTAGGGCCCAAGAAAGTTAAGGCCCAAGAAGTGTTGCAAAAGAATATTTTAATCATGGTCACTTTGTGAAGGTATTTACGTTGAATTTTCAGGAGGGAGAGACTCAAATCGCTGCTTTAAAACCTACAGCTTATGCCTTTCTGTCTGATCTGGGTGGAAGAGAGCATTATGCAGTGGTGAAGGGCAGGCGGTTGGACTGTTCCACCACCTGGTAGCCATGGGGTCTCTCTGGGCCCCATCTGAAATCATGATCATCGTTATTACTTCACTTCACTGTCACAGTCACTTGACCTCGATCGCTGACAGTTTTCCTGACAGGTAAACAAACTAGTATCCCCCTCAAACCATCAGATTGGATAAGCTTCACATTTTAGCCAGTTGCCAGCTGTTTCTTACTCTGCTTGAAGACCACAAAACAATGCTGGGGGGATACAGATAGGATGGCCCACATCCATTCAGCTTCCTGGGTATGGTCTGGAAAACACCCTCAATACAAGCCCGTGTCTTAGATGGGACTTTTTAGACCAGCTAAAACCACTAAATCAAATGTGCTCAATAGATAACACACACAGCCCAACACGTACACTGCGCGGGACAAAGATTGTGTCTTCTATTTATTTTTCATCCATGCACAGCAACTATTAGAGTGCTTTGCTCACATCAGACATCCAAGGTCACCATTAATTGTTTCACAACAAAAGTCCTTCTCTTGGGAAATTTCCTACGCATAATAATTCTTGCAGAAAAAAAAAAATACCCGTTTAAAAGTTTCTAGCCGAAAACTCTAATTCAAAAAGATACATGCACCCCAATGTTCATTGCAGCACTATTCACAACAGCCAAGACATGGAAGCAACGTAAGTGTCCATCAGCAGACGGATGGATAAAGAAGATGTGGTACATATATACAATGGAATATTAGTCGGCCATTAAAGAATGAAATAATGCCATTTGCAGCAATGTGGATGGATCTAGACGTTATCAAACTAAGCGAAGTAAATCAGACAGAGAAAGACAAATATCATATGATATCACTTATATGTGGAATCTAAAACAATGGTACAAAAGAACTTATTTACAGAACCAGAAATAGACTCACATAGAAAACAAACTTATGATTACCAAAGGGGAAATGGGGGCACCAGAGGAAGAAAAGATAAATTAGGAGTTTCGGATTAACAGATACGCACTACTATATATAAAACAGATAAACAACAAGGACATACTGTATTCTTTTCCTATAATGGAAAAGAATCTGAAAAAGAATAGATATAGATACAGATGTATGTATGTATCAATATATGTATAACTGACTCACTGTGCTGTGCACCTGAAACTAACACAACATTGTAAATCAACTATACTCCAATAAAAAAAACTTTTTTAAGTTGCTAACAAACTTTTATCTAAATGCTCCCATGCTTTCTTATGTTTCTCTCATTTCTACTCTTAGGAATTCTTCAATGACATTTAAAGAAAGTTTTCCTATCTCTCCACCTAGTTACGTAGTTACAATAAAACAGCATTTCCTTTTTAATTTAAACAGATTGAAAGTCTCTCAGAGCACAAGGATATTAACAGAACATCAGTTTTCAAAATACAGTCATACAGTAATGTTTCTTATCATGCTGAAATAATGTTTCTAAAATTTAAATATGAAACTGTATGATCTAGCATCCCTCAACCCCACTTAAAGAAGACTCTGAAATCGTATCTATATAACATTTAAATATTCAGACAGCTCAGTTGAAAGGATGGCTTCTCTTTATTGGTGTTTGAGGAAATATCCCAGTAAGATCTCAGTATAGTCCTTAATTAGCACTCTGGTGATTTCAGATAAATGTCAAAGCTCTTTCCTTTTCCATCAAATGTTGTCATGCAGGCCTAAGCAAAGAAGGGGCAGTCAAGGTTTTGAGCGACCTTCTCAGCAACTGGGCTCACTATCATCAGATCGCTCATTACAGCCAACAGGCTGATTGACAAGGTTACCCCAAACTGAGAAGAGGTGCCAGAGAGATCATTTGCATATTATATTAATGACATTCAGAGTACCATTTGGTGTTCCTCGGGGGATAGAAAAAGAAAAAACTGTAATTTTCACAATCATTAATTGTTTAAAGTAAACTGCAGATTCTTGTACCACTTAGGATGATGAAGGAATTTCAATTTCAGGCAGAATAGGAGGAAAGCTCTGAAATTGCTCTTCAATGATTTTACTGATTTTTATTTCTTTTACAAGCTACATGTCCTTCTCGGGTTTGCTGAGTGTTCTGCTCTGCACCGTCTTATTCTGGGACCCAGATCCCAAGCAGCCACTAACTGGAACATCGCGGGCCCTGGATGGTTTCTCACTGACAGTCAAATGATCACTTTTGCTCATAATTCATTAGACAAAACTAATCCCACAATCCCGTTACACCAGAAGGGCCAGAAGCTGCAATTCTACTATGTGTCTAGATGCTGGAGAGCCTGGGAACATTCAGTGAATTGGGACCAGACCTGAATTCACAGCTACACCCTGAACTAGGGGGGCAAGCCCAGAACTAGGCATATTCGTAGATCAGTGAAGAGAAGATGAACCACTCAATCCATGAAATCACCGGGAAAGTAAATATCAAAATCAATCAGCAGGGCTGTGCAAATTTCTGGAGCCTCCAGGGGAAGAATCCACTTCCAAGCTCATTCAGTTTGTTGGCAGAACTCAGCTCCTTACAGACATAGGACTGAAGTCCTGTTTTCTTGCTGGCTGTCAGGAAGGAGATGGACTCTGTTCCTATAGCCCGCCCACACCTTTGGTTGTGTTCCCTCTCCAGCAAGAGTGGGCTGGGCCCTTCTCATGGTTCAAATCTCTCTGACTTTTCCTTCTACTCCCTCTCTGATTTCAGCCAGAGGAAATTTTCTGCTTTCAAGGGCTTGTGTGATTAGATTGGGCTCACCCAGATAATCCAGGATAAGCTCCCTATTTTAAGGCCTGTAACCCTTAACAATATCTGCAAAGTCCCTGTAGAATATGATAACATATTTCAGGGATTAGGGCATGGACATATTTGGGGACCATGCTGCCTATCACACTCACCAATACTGTATCTTCACTTTCTGTTATTTTCTGATTTACATTTATTATTTTCTTCCTCTTTTGTTCTATTATGGAGACAGATTTTAAATGTCCAATATATATTTGAAAATAATCTGTATATTCATATACTCTAATGTATGCCTCCTTACATTTTTACATCATGATATATTGAGAAAATGGAAATATTTATTTGCTACACTCAAGTAAACTAGAGGAATTCAGGAGCATCTTTATGGAGCTTGGTTCATACTTGGTTCAGAACCTCATTACGTTTTCTTATTATATAGCTATAACAGGAAGGATTAGTATGTGTTGGGGAAGTTCTGGGGAAGACTTTAAATATAAAATATGTATAAAATTTCCAAATATTTTTCAAATCTATAAATGAGAATCTTGATGCTACTTTGGATATATATTTCAACATCAGATTTGATGCTTGAAATATCTGTATGCACTTCCTGAACAAGACCTTTTAATGATGATCTCTTCAAATTTTTGAAGTCACCTTTGACCAGAAACTCTGTTCACACAAAATGCGTGGTAAAAATGTAAACCTACTTTTCCAAAACTTCAAAAATGTACAATAGTTGGAACTACATTTAAAGAACTTGACCACACTTCTGTTTCTTTCAGTGACAAGGGTCATATTGAAATTTCTTGCAACGAGAAAGGATTTTAAACCACATTGAACTTCTCCATGTCGAGTATTTCAAAATAATGACAGAGCTCTAATTTTCAGGATCCTCACACGTTAACAGAGCAGTTATTCAATGGCTAATGTAAATACCACTAAAAAAGGTATTTCTGCCACAAACAGGGGGAAGAATCCATGTGAAAAGAAAGGTTCAGAGTTGCCTCTAGAAATTGCAGCCCATAAAACCTCCTCCCCTCCCGCCCTGGGTCTCCTTTCTGCTCCCAACCATGTAGCCAGCTGCACCTCGGGCTGCAGCCACACCACTGTAGCAACCAAACCCCAAACCTGCAGCAGCTCCTGGGGAAGAGCTCCAGCGCTGGATGGAAGTGAACTCTACAGCTGACACAAAGGTCAGGTCCAGGTGCTGGAGCTCTGCACACAGATGAGGACCACAGAGTGCCCTGGAGGAACCTGCTCTCTCCATCACATTCCAGGGGACCCAGTGAGAGATTTCTCGTGGCTCCATGCCCTGCCCTTCGTTCCTTATGGATTTAATCAATTTTAGAATTTTCTGCACTTTGCAGTTTATCAGTAAGAATTCTGAATTTTATCTGGAAAATGTCTCTATTTGCCCTCACTTTGAATCATAGTTACGCTGGAAATAAAATTCTAGATTTCTAGATTGACTGCTATTTTCTCTGCTGTCAGTCTAATCGTTTTCCTTTACTGGTAATCTGTCTCTTCTCTCTGGTTTCTTTTAAGATTTTTCTCTTTGTCTTTAATATTACCCTATAATTTTCCTTTGATTCACCTCATGTGAGTTAATTTTTAATATATGCTGCTCTGGATCCATAATTCAATTTCTTAATCTTTTTTACTGAAGCTTAATGTTCATATAACGAAATGCACAGATCGCAGGAAGTTTGCTGAGACCTGGCAGGAGGAAATCCACACTCTAATCATAATAGAGCAAAATAATTCTATCACTACAGAAAGTTCCTCTGGGCTCCCATTAAGTCAAATGGTACCTGCAGAGTCAGCCACCATTATGATGTCCATCACCACAAATGAAAAAATGAGTGTTGCCTGCCCTATAATTTCTTACAACTGGAATCATATAGTCTGTACACTTTTGTGACTGGCTTCCATTTGGTGAAAATAATTTTTTGGAGATTGATCCATGTTCTGTGTTTATCAGTAGTTCATTGCTTTTTATTGCTAAGCACACATCCATAATATAAATATGCCGTAATTACTTTATTCATGTTGATGGGCATTTGACATTCCACATTTTGGCTATTATAAACACAGCTGCTATGGACATTCTCATTCAATTCTTTTCATAGACGTATGTTTTAATTTCCTTGTGTAAATACCTAGGAGTGGAATTTCTGGGTTGTAGGGGAAAGTTTAACTTTACAAGAAACTGTCAAACGGTATTCTACAAAAAGTTGTATCATTGTACATTATCACCTGCAGAAAACGAGAGTCATGGCTGTTTCACATTCTTGCTGACATCTGGTCTTGTCAGCCGTTATTAAGCCATTTTTGGTCAGAATATAAAGATATCTTTTGGTTTAAATTTGCATTTCAGTGATGATTAATGATGCTGAGGACCTTTTTATGTATTTATTGGTCATTTGTATAATATCCTTTGTAAACTTTCAAGTTTTTTTGTAATTTTTAATTGGGTTCCTATTCTTTACCTGTAGAGGTTCTTTGTACATTTTTGATGCAATTCCTTGGTCAGATATACACACTGCAAATATTTTCTCCTAGCCTGTGATTTGTATATCCATTTTCTTAATCATATTTTTTTAATGAACAGAAATGTTCAATTTCGATAAAATCCAATTTACAAATTTTTTTCTTTTATGCTTCAATTTTTGGACATCCCAAAGACATAAATGTGTTATGTTTATATTTGAAGATGTGAGTTTTATATTTAGGTTTGAGTTTTATATTTAGGTTTGAGTTTTACATTTAAAGTTTGGACTAAAATCAATCTCAAATAATTTTAGCATACAGTGCAAAAGACCATTTTTTTCCATACAATTTTCTAGTTGTTTCAGCACTCTTTATTGAAAATAATTCTTATCTCCATTGAATGTCTTTGGTGACTTTGCAAAAATTAATTGATCATATTAGTAGGAGGCTATTATTGGTCTCTGTTCTGTTCCATTGACCTATTCATCTGTCCTTACACTGATATCACATAGTCTGACTTGCAGTTTTATATTGTCATGAAATTAGGTACGGTAATTCTTCCAATTTTCTACTTTATCAAGATGATTTTATTTCTTCTAGCCCTTTTGCATTTCCATATATATTTTAGAATCCATTTATCAATTTCTGACCCCAAAACAAAAGCTTGCTGTGTTACATTGTATCTATAGACTAATTTAGAGAGAACTTACACCCTAGCAATATATTAAGGCTTTTGACCCATGAACATGTTATATCTCTCTATTTACTAAGATTTTATTTAATTTTTCCCTGCAGTATATGCTTTTTATTGCCAAGGTCATGCACATTATTTTACTATATATATTCTTGAGTATATTTTGATTTTTTATTCTAATGTAAGTAGTATTTTTAAATTTATTTCTTTCTTTATATACAGAAACAAATTTATTTTGTATATTGGGCTTCAATGCTGAACCTTGCTAAATTCACTTGTTAGCTCTAGTAAGAATTTTTGTTTTTATTTCTTTGGATTTTTTTATGGACATAATCATGTCATCTGCAAATAAAAATATTTTATTTCTTCCTTTCTGATCTTATCTTAATGCCTTTTATTTCTTTTTCTTTCTTAATTTCACTGGATAGGATCTCCAGTACAAGTAAGCATCTGTGCCTTGTACCCAGTCTTAGTTGAAAGTGATCAGTATTTTGACATTAATTATGATGTTAGCTATTGTTTTGTATAGCTTCCCTTTAACCAACTGAAGAAATTCCCTTCTAACCCCACTTCGCTGATGGTTTTTTTCATGAAGAAGTGTTAGATTTTGTCAAATGCCTTTTATGAATTTATTGAAACGTCAGATTTTTCTCCTTTATCCTGTTAATGAGGTGTAAACTGTTGCTCATCTCTAAAAGGCTCTCCTGAAATCTGGGTTTTGATTTCGGGAGATTTACTGGGTTTTGTTTTTTGCATGGCTATTTATCCTTTGAATCAGTTATGTATATATCACCTAATATTTATGTGCTGTGCTGCAGGGATACCTTGTGTATCATTTTAGTCCTTTGTGCTACAGAAATTTGATTTGTCTTTAGAAGTTTACCTTTCTGGATGCAAATATTTCCTGGGAACAATAAGCCTTTTTGTGAATTGTTTTAATTGTTTTAACCAGGTTCTGCAATACTAAGGCATGTCTATGAAAAGATGATTCCACTTGTGCCCCAATTATAGTTCAGGAGCTCAGTAAGCAGTGAAATTTTCTACTGTCTTATCAGGTCTAATGGGTAAAGCTATGTTGAGATTAGAATAGTCAAACAGACAAACAACCTCTAATTTGTCCTTTCTCCAGAGGTCAAAACCATTTAGAAGTCACATTCTACTAATATGGAGGGTCTTTTTCCATTTTCCATTAATTACATTTCATTAATTAGGAGTCAGTCGAACAGTAACATTTACTGAGCACTAAGTAAGACCAAAGGAAACCTGAGGCCCTCAAGGCTGTAACTCACATCCTTTCGGACCTTCCATCTTATATAGCAAGACAGGGGTGACACATACAAAACACAAATGCACAAACTGGCACAAAAGGTATGTTGTAAATTTGATTTGAAATAATGAGGGACTAAGAAGTTTCTCTCAGAGCAGAGGAAATAATACTGGAAAATGCGTACTGTTTTAAATTTTTAAATAAGTTAATAGGTAGGTAGAATAAACACTTACTAAGGTGACTTCTAGTTCTAATAGTTTGTGATTCTGAAAGATTGTCTAAAACAAATTCAAAATTAAATATTTGGAAAGAGGGAAAAGAAAGGAAAATGAGGAGAGGACATCTGTACCCTTGAGGTCAGGTCTCCTCAACTAGCTTTACAAGCGAGATTTGAGAAAAATGTTAGGAGTCTCTATAATTGATTTCCGGTGGATTCACTGCATAGTGTATTGAAACAAAAGGCTGTTACAATATGAGAATTCTTTAAAAAGTAAATTTAATATCTCTCAGATTGGGCCGTATTTTCCACAGCACTGTTTGGCTACTAGCTAGTCACATATTCTTTTATTCCTAGCAGTCAGTGTGGAAAAACAGCAAAGGTAAAAAGCAATTTAAAGACTCCTAAGTTCTCAGTCCACTTAGCATTCGGTCCCCCCAGACCCAAAGTAGAGCTATTTTAGATGCACAGTTGGAGACAAAAGCCAGTAACTAAAATCTAAATTTCAGTCACCTGATGGGAAGAATTATATATATTAACATTTTCTGTTCAGGTAGGAAGAATCTCATGACCTATTGCTCAAGAAAAATAAAGTTAAAACACTTAACTTCTTTCTACCAGATCATACCTTATTTTTGCTCAAAATATCAAGGATACTTTTTGCAGAAATAGGAAAATCCATTCTAAAATTCATATGGAATCTCAAGGGATCCTTAACAGCCAAAACAATCTTGAGGAAGAAGAGCAAGCCTGGCGGTCTCATACTTCCTGACTTAAAAACGTACAAAACCTCCAGCAATCAAAACAGTGTGGCACTGGCATAATAACAGACCTATAGAACAATGGAATAGAATATAAACCTCGAAATAAACCCACATATATGGGCAAATAATTTTAGTCAAGGATGCCAAGATCATTTAATGAGGAGAGGATAGTCTTTTCAACAAATGGTGCTGGGAAAACTGAATATCCACATGGAAAATAATGAAGTCAGACTCTTACGAAAGACCACATACAAAAATTAACTCAAAAAGGATCAAAGGTCTAAGGATAAAGGCTAAAAAACTACAAAAGTCTTAGAAAAAAATCATAGGGGAAATGCTCCATGACCTAAGCTTTGGCAATGACTTCTTGGGTATGACACTAAAATCAGAGACAACAAAAGAAAAATAGATAAATTAGATTTCACCATAATTAAAAACTTTAGTACATCAAAGAATACTATTAAAAAAGTGAAAAGACAAGCCAAGGAATAGGAGAAAATATTGGCAAATCATATATCCAATAATTAATATCCAGAATTTATAGAGAATGCTTATAACTCAAAACAAAAAGCAAACAACCTGGTTAAAAAGGGGGCAAAGTATTTGAACAGACATTTCTCCAAAGAAGACATACAAGTGGCCAATAAGCACATGAAAAGATGCTCACATCATTAATCATAAGAGAAAAGCAAATCAAGACCACAAGGAGATACCACCTCACACCAGTTAGGATGCTATTAAATAAATACATACATACATACATACATAAATGTTGGTGATGATGTGGAAAAATTGGAACTATGCGCATTGCTGGTGGGAATGTAAAATGGTACAGCCTCTGTGGAAAACTGTATGGAAATTCCTCAAAAAATTAAACATAATATTCCCATATGATCCACCAATTTCACTATGGCTATACATTTTAAAGGACTGAAAGCAGGGATTCAAACAGGTATTTACACACCCATGTTCGTAGAAGCATTGTTAATAAGAGCCAAATGGTGGAAGCAACTCCAGGGTCCACTGACAATTGAATGGACAAACAAAATGTGGTTTATACACAAAATGAAATATTATTCAGCCTCAAAAAGAAGAAAATTCTGACACATGCTACAACATGGATAAATCATGAAGACATTATGCTAAGTGAAGTAAGTCGGTCACAAAAGGAAAACACTGTATGATTCCTCTTATATGAGGTTATGTAAAGTAGTCAAATTCATACAAATTTCATACAAATTCAGACAGAAAGTAGAATGGTGGTTACTAGGGGTTGAAGAGGGTGGAGAATAGGGAATAAGTGTTTAATGGATACGAGAGTTTCAGTTTGCTAAGATAAAAATGTTCTGGAGACGGACAGAGTTGAGGGTTGCATGACAATGTAAACGTACTTAATATAACTGAACTGTACACTTAAAATTGTTAAAATGGTAAATTTTATGTTATATACATATTAACACAATAAAAACAAAATTTTAAATATAAAAGGTTTTTACTGGGATATACTAACTTGAAGGCCTTAATTAAAAATGTTAAGATTTGAGGGAATGTGAAATGTGGGTATCCAGTCAGTTACCATCATTTGAGATATATAACCTTAAATTTCATAGAATAGTTACCTGCAAGTGCAAAGTGACTCTTAATATTTGTGTTTTCAAGTTCATCATTAAAGTATTTTATTGAAGAGGGAACTTATCTCTAAATTTCATTTCATTAATTTTGTCCTCTATATATTTGCCCATTATATTTCAGATAAAAAACTGTACAAATAAAATGGCAAATACATTTTTGAGAAATTTTAACTAATTATGTTACTTTGTCTCCTATGTCACCACAGTTACTGTATTACTGTGAATATCTTTATATAAATACATATTTTCAAAAAGGGCTCTGACAGCTACCTGTCACTTTTCCAGTGTGCCTACATGCAAGACAGAATTTAGCCTATTTCAGCCAAAAACACTTTCTAAGCAGAAAATATGATAACACTCTGTGACAAAAGAACTGGGGGCATGAAAAACTTAGGACATTTTTCACAATTGTAGAATCCTCTGCTGCAGATGTTTTCTCAAAATGTCAGTAATAATTGTCCTTTTCAAAGGACAATGTGTACTTACAAAATCTCAAAAGTTCTTTTAAATTACCATTTCTGAAAAATCTTGAAATTCCAATTTTATGCCCATACCTTTGAAACTAATATACCTAAATTCTCTTTGCCACACTGTTGACAGCTTCACTGGATGGATATTAAAACTTTGTTAATAGTTCAGAGAATGATGTCAGCATCATGCTGGCATAACGTCCCTTGTTTTTGCCTTCCCCCAACAACAAAAATTTGGCCTCCATCCACAGACTAAAATACCTTTGAGGGATCTGTGAGGTCCAGAGGAATCACAAGGGACCTGGGACGAGTTACAACAGGTAACAAGCATACAGGCCTCCGTCCTGGCTAGGGACCCTGCAGCGGCCCATATCCTGGCTCCAGCCCCTCGCAGCCATGGTCCAGGAGTCCCTGGAGCACAGTGACCTAGAATCACCTATGAAAGAGAGTCTTCATGGAGGCCCAGGCTTCCAGAGAAGCTCCAGCACACTGCTAGAGCAAACAAGTTGATCTGGATGCACTGGAGTGTGTAAGAGGTTTGACTTTTTCCACATCACCCCTCCCCAAAGGTGGCACAGTTTAGGGATAAAAGAGATCTTCCTCTGACCATGATTTCTCCTACAGGAAAAAGGGAGAGTGTAGGAGGGAGCTTTCCCAGATATATGGGATGCTGCCAAAGGGGCTCATTTCCTTCCTGCCCCATCCAGAGAACTGAATCATGAGCTCCCTGATGAGACCAGAAGAGGTGGGAAGAGGGCACATAGGACTCTCAGGAGACATTAATGGGATAGAGGTTTTACTATCTGCATTGCAGAGTCAATCAAGAAGCCTCACCCACAGATCCACTATGCCCTGTGGCCAGCTCTCTGTGCACACTCCTGGTGGTGGCAGCAAGAACTGGCTTTGGCAGGTGGCCAATGAGCACACAGACAAAATCATCTGAACCTTCAGGCCAGGGAGAGATTACAAACTTGAGCTGTAGCACCTCCTTTAGGAAAATGAAGAGAGGCTGTCAGCACTCAGGCTGGTGTGTTGCAAGATCCAAAGAAGGCACACAAGCTTAATAATTCTGCCACAAAGGGAGCAAGAAGACGGAGCAGGTGTACCCATAGAAGGTCTGAGGTAGCCACAGATTCTCTAGCAGGGTTAACAGAAGTTGTCTTTCTCCCAGAGGCAGTCAGTAAAGACTTGAAAAGGTGACTGCTACTTCAAATGCAAAGACAGCAATGCAAAACATCACAGAATATTAAAAAATCAAGGTAACATGACACTACAAAAAGACCACAATAACCTTCTGGGAACTGAAGACAAAAACATGCAGATCTGTGATTTACCCAATTAAAAATTCAGGATAGCTGTTTGAAGGAAACTCAATGAGCTACAAAAACAAACAAAATAGAACACAAAAAGGCAATTCAATGAAGTCAGGAAAAAAATACATGAATAAAACAAGAAGCTTAACAAAGATACAGAAATCACACCAAAAAATTCTGGAACTAATGAATGCAATGAATGCAATGAAAATGCAATAGAGAGCACCAACAGCAGACTTGGTGGAGCAGAAGAAAGAATCTGTGAGATTGAAGACAGGAAATTTGAAATTATGCAGTCAGAGGGGGACAAAGAAAAATGAAGGAAAGAGGGAAGAAATCCTATGTGATCTAT